>NW_028324304.1:15518216-15723216 GCF_058129835.1 Hydra viridissima
TATCCATATGTTGGATTGACTTGTAATGGTAGGTTCATTAATTATGCTACTGTACTGATCCTAATACAAGTTCAGGATCAATTTTTGTATTTAGTTATTTTTAGAATCTTAGTTAGAATCTAGAGTTAGAATCTTTTTACATTCATAATAGAAGAAGGAATAAAGAAAATTTAATTGATAAAGTACATTTTTGACAAAGTATAACTACTTTAATGCCAAAAAGTAAAAACTGATTTGATTGATAACTGAAAATCAAAAATTAAATGCAGTACATCCATCAATATCTATATATATAACTAGTGTAAATTAAATGTAATTTACATCTTATATTTTCTAATAATAAAAAATTTAATTTCCTAGTATATGTAAATTTGAGTTGGAATTTTTCCAAATTCTCCAAATATTATTGGTGCTACTATATATATGCAAAATATATTTCTTATGTACATTTAATATATACTTTTTTTATTCAATACTGTGTTTAATAATCCTGAACGTGTTTTTTTTTAGTGACAGATTCATGTCGTCCTAATCCATGTAAGAATTTAGGTAAATGTACAGATAATGACGGTGTTGCTGTGTGCACTTGTTTACCGCGATATGAAGGAGACAAATGTGAAAGTAAGAATTTTAAAATCCTTAAAATATTGTGCAGTAATGAAGCTATACTTATAACATTAAGAATTGAGTAAAAGTAACAATAAAAATGTAACAATAACATAAATTTTGAAATATGCTAATAATAAATATACAAATCAAATACTTCTGTGTAAACAGTTTTTTTGTCTTACTACTTTTAGTTGACCGTTGTGACCAGTGTCATACAAATGCAGAATGTTCGAATGGAGTTTGTAAATGCAAGCAGGGGTATTTGGGGGATGGAAAGATTGTCTGTGTCAAAGATCGATTGTGTATTTTTTGTTGATTTATTTATTTTTTAAATCTTGAGTAAAGCGTTACTAATTTTTTTACTTTTGTTACTTATTTTTCCCTGTTAACTAATTTTGATGGGTTTTCTTGTTATTGCAAGTTTTCATATGGAAATGTTTGACTTTTGACTTTTGATTTTGAAATACATAAAAAAATTTGTTGTTTTATCAGTAATATGTTTCAACTTTTATTTCAAGATTATTTCACTTTTTAGTTTCTGACCCATGTGCTTCCCAAGTATGTAACTATGGAGGAACATGTGTAGCAACTAGTGAAACAAGTTTTCATTGTTTTTGTAAGTCTATGTATTTTGGCAAGTTCTGCGAGGAAAAGATTCAACTAACGCCTGCACCTATAACTACTACGACTACAAAAACTCCTCAAAAATCTGTGGTGCCAACTGACAGTATGTCATTTTATTCTTAATGGTATTATTCTTAATGGTATTCCAAAAGTTGCAATATGAGTTATCAAGTCAAAGGACTCTCATCATGATATTACAATATTACTTTTATTTTCGCATGTCAAGTTTCTAATTTCTTCAATCACATATTTTTCATGATAAATTTATTATTATATATTATTATTATTTTTCATAATAAATCACTTTTGGAACCACATGTGCTTTGTCTTTATGTATTGCCTGTTAGGAAGACTTTGTTCTGAATCAGCATTTTATTTTCTATATTCTGACTATTTTCTGTATATAGGACCACAATGTCATCCTAACCCCTGCTTAAATGATGGCCAATGTGTAGCCAGTGGGGATAATGGTTACAACTGTTTGTGTACACCTCAGTTTAAAGGGCAACATTGTGAAGGTTTATTTAACTTAACTATATTGAAAATATTTTATCATTACTTGTTCAAAGTTTAAAGTATTGTAAATGATTTTTTCACTTACATTTTAGATGATAAATGTATGGAGTGTGACCTACAAGCATTATGTGTAGATGGGCATTGCCATTGTCGTCATGGCTACCATGGTGATGGTTATACATGTACTAAAAGTAAGCAACAGTTCTTCCAAACTGATCTTTTCTACAAAATGTTATATTAGAATTTTGTATAACTATTTCTGTTTCTAAAAATTTATCTGTCCTATTTCCTAAAGATCACTGTCTGTATGATCACTTGTCTGTGATCACATACTCCATTTCATAGCCATTTATTTTGTGTTTCTGAATTAATCTAATATTAAAAAAGTTTTTCTGTGTGTTTAAATTTAACTTTAGATGATCAATGTGATGAACCCTGTCCTCATAATGGAATCTGTTCTCATGGCATTTGTGTATGTGAGCAAGGATACTATATGGATGAAGACAAATGCAAACGTTGGTTGACTCTAGCTTGTTTATAAATAATTATTCAATGTATTTGCCATGCATGCAATTAACCATCCTCTTTATATTTTTATATATTTTTATTTTATATTTGACAAAAGTATTAATTTGAAGTACATGTACATTATGTTATACTTCTTACAAAAATACTGGAACTGAAGCACAAGTGCATAATGTACATGAAGTACTTGACATCTTTTTATTTTGTAAAATATTGATGGAAGAATTTGTATCCATATTTTTTCTCCAGGTGTCCCTATTGCTGCAAATCATAATCTGCATGATAGAAGACCTGAAATGCTCCATTCAAGGACACCACCCCCACCCCAACTAGCACCTCATCCTTCACCTCCTCTCCCTCCACCACCTCTTCCTCCACCACAACCAGTTTTTCATTCTCAGTCTCCTTCCTATTTGCAACCTGTTTTATTTCCTTCATCTCCTGCTTCAGCTAGTTATTTTGCTTCACCCCCCAAAGATACAAGTTATCAACAAGCATTTATCGGAATTAATCCTCCTAATTCCTATATAACAACTACCACTGACCATTACATGGTACCAAATAACTATGTCACAACTTCTGAAGAGAATTTTTCTAAACCAGCTTCTTTAAGTACTCAATTTCCTTTAGAGTCTCAGCCCTTAATTTCCCCTGCTAAACCTATAGTTTCCTCAACTGAATTTAACCGACAAAGCTACCAGAACCCATTAAGCCGCTCTCCTGTGGGAAAATTTGAAAAGAAGCTCAAGGGTAGGTACCTGGTTCGGGATTTTAAAAACTATTTGGGGTTCCATTATGTCGTTAATGTACCATAAACACAAAACGCGCACACAGAAAATTTAATTGAGGCTGAAGTTTAAAAGTTTGAAGGAGTCTTAATTTAAATCCTAGTGTAATACAAAATTCTTCTTAAGGTAAAGTCTAATATTTGTTACTCTAAAACTTTGAAAGTGTTTTTCTAATGAAAGTAAAGTCCTGATGACCAAATGAAACTAAGCTTATAAGTAAAGTTCATTTTTAAAATACTTTTTATGCAATTGCTTAAGAAAAGATGTATTGGTACCTGTTAGGTTATTTTAAAATTCTGTCCAACCAGTTTAGCTAGTTAAACCACATATGAGTAGATAAAGATTTTTAAGTGATAAGTAACATACAAAAAATTTTTTTTTCAAAATCATTTAAATTTTTGATGAAAGTTCAAAAATAAAATCCTTATTAATTTAAAAAACCCCCTTGATCCCCACATTCCCATACTTGACTTAATGTACAATGTAGGTAAGGCAGGCCTTAAATCATTACGCATGCACGCATGCTATTAAGGACTTCATTCTGCTAAACGAGTCTCATATGTCGTGTCGCATGCTACTTTAAGTTGTATGTAGAAAAAATTTATTCGTAATTCCATTCTCATTAAAGTTCATTTATTAAATTTTTATTTTTTCAATACTGTATTTAAATGTATTTATAACGTTTCTTATATTTAGAGCTAAAAGCTTTGGGACTTTCTGAAAGTGTAGCAAGAGCTTTAATAAAGTCTGCTACTCCAACTGGTAATACGAAAAAAGGAAATGTAAATTATGCAGAAGATATAATAATTTCAGTTTATCAGGTGAACTGGTCTGTTATGTTTGGTATATTTTAGGCGGTGGTATTTCTTAATTTACAACAAATGTTATTGCAATGTAATTTTCATGAATTATAATTTTCACCAATTGAATTGGCCTTAAACGAATTGGAAACCTCTTAGTTTATCAGCAGTTTTTCATAAATCGCAATAGTTTCAAATATTAACAATATAAAAACAAAATATCTTTTACTTTGTTTTTCAAAATTGTACAACTTAAAAGAGCCATGTCATACTCACTCTAAACGGCTCTAAATGATTATTTTGAATGACATACAGTAACAGTTTATCTTAAGTTTACAATTTACACTCTAGAATTTGGGATGTTGGAAAGACACCGACTATTGGTGGGACCCTGACCAGCGAGCTATAAAAAGTGTTGAAGGAAAACATCCGAAAGTTTCGGGTGACTATAACACGCGAAAGGATCCAATAGGTAGAATTTCAAATTTAGCGTTTAGTCGCAATTTTTACAATTTGTGGCGAGTTATCTATTGGTTAGAAAAAACTTTTTTTCCACAGGGAAATGTGCAGACACTGCGAAAGAACTAGGCTTTAAATTATTTGCTCTCCAAAATGGTGGTCAATGTTTTACTTCAGCTGATGCTCAAGCAAATTACAAAAAGTTTGGAAGATCAGATAAATGTCGTAACGGTGTTGGAGGTCCGTTAGTATCAGACGTATATTCATTATAAGAACTCAGGATGATTTAAAAATTCGAGTTACTTTTGCAGCTATCGCAGTAAATGCATTCGGTTGTTCTCCAACGCAAACATATTCGCTGTGTTTTAGTGTAAGACTCTTTAACATGGCATACAAAATCTTATTACTAAGAATCAATTATTTTAAGACATAAAATGGAGACATAAAATGTAAATACTTATAATTTAAATGAATTTTTGTTTAAAAAAATGTCTAATAAAACAAGTCTACGCAGGTATGTCGAAATCCTGTTTTATATATATATATATATATGTATATGTATATATATATATATATATATATATATATATATATATATATATATATATATATATATATATATATATATATATATATATATATATATATATATATATATATATATATATATATATATATATATATATATATATATATATATATATATGTTGAACTGTCGCTTGTCATTTTTTTCCGTCACTATTGACATTCATCGTCATCATTACACCAACCAATAATAAATGCCTTTTGAGATGATTTCTCAGTTGATGATTCTGCTTCTGTCCTACCATATACGTCACATGGCCTTCTTACAGTCGACATTTCTTGGTATTCCTTTTGGAGAAACACCCATTGACACAAAAAACTTTCTTCACGTTATAGACATTTCTCTAATTCGATTGCGCAACTAATTTCTCAGCTTGAAAAAGAGGTCAGTAAGGACAAAAATGTAAACAAATAGCGGTAAACTATTTTATCTTTTCTTAAATAAAATTTTTTAGCTGGTCGTTTATTATTTTTAAAGTTTTATATTCTTTAAGCAAGCTTCTGTAACTTTCATGACATACTTCTATTTTTTTTTCTATGATTGTTTTTTCGGATGATAAAAGTTTACATTTCACAATCTACGCTTTTGGTAGAATCGATTATTGTATGAGTTTCAGTACCAATATTAGTTGTAAACTCTGGATATTTCAACTTTTTGCATGGAGATTTTCTAAGTAACTTATCTTGTGGTGTCTTGAATGAAAAAATGCTAGGAACTTCATTCCCTGATTTTAAAGTTTTTTTACCGCATCCTGAACTAACTTTTATTTCCTCAGGCCTAAAGTGAAATTCACACACTTTCGTTTGTTTCATTATTTCAAATTTATCAGCACCTCCTTTACGTTTATATTTAAATATTTCGTTACACCAAGCTCTGTAAAATAGAGCAATATTAGTCTTTTCCATATTGTTATTACAAAACGAACTTCCACACATTGGAATACAGCAATACATCCCTCTTCCACCTTTTTCACTTCGTTTGGTCTAAAAATGCTTGAGTTGGAATAACAAATCTTTTGGAGCGAAATTGTGTTTTTAATTTTATAATTTCGAGAAAGAGTTTTTATCTGTTTACATTTTTGTCCTTACTAGCCTCTTTTTCAAGCTGAGAAATTAGTTGCGCAATCGAATTAGAGAAATGTCTATTGAAGAGAAGGCATGATTTCTTAAGAAACGGAGCTTGCTCATTTCGTGGCGACAAATCGGTAAAAATGCGGAGAATTCAACTTTGTTATTGTCAGAGAGTTCATGGGAAACCCATCCAGCAAATTTCCACACCTTTCTGAGTTTTTTGAAAAGGGCCTGGTCGTCGAATTTCAATGGTTGTCCTTTTCCTTCTACATCTACAAGGTTTGCGTCGCCCGTTTTGAACTTCTTGAACCATCTATCAAACTGGAATTTACTGGTTGTTCCCTCGCCTAAAAGTTCTTTGTGAGCGCAAAAGAACTCTGCCGCCTTTTAACCTTCCTCAAATTGGTACAGCATAATATGGCAAATATGAGTATGATTTTCAACACGTATATTTATTAACTACTGCAAATAGACAAATTATTTTAATAATCTACACTAAACATCAATTTTTTTCAACAAAAAAAAAAAAAAAAAAAAAAGGCGCGAAAAAAGCTGCAATAATTATACATCAACCCAATAGTTGTGGAATTTTTACGAAAAATATAGATTTTGTTCAATATTTTGGGAATAATTTAGAGATTAAACAGTTTTTAAAATGAGCGAATCAAACGATCTGTTAAGGCTAGTATTCTTTTTTAACTATACTGATAATAATCGTGATCAGGATTTTTTCATTCAATTGAGTTGGAAATGAAAGTCGTCCGACTAATCAAACTAAACTCAACCCATTAAAACTGGTTTTAAAATATCAAAGGTAGAATAAGGAGAGAGAGGAAGGGGGAGATGGTTCTTCTCTATCAAAAGCTAAAATTGCTTCGTCTCAGTTGCTCGAAGAAAAATTTAAAAAGAGGCCGCTAACTACGCATATAGTTGTGAAAGAATTCTCCTTCAACTCAAAAATAAATCAAATTATGTTTCCTTTTCAAGTTCAAAACTTCATCATTATTCAATATTTAAAAAAAAATTTAAGTCTTATAATCTTTGCGTACTTTTGATTTGCTTTTAGAAAATAAAATTAGTCGTTTTTTTTTCTTAATCAACTCACATTTGCAACTCTCGATCGTTTTCTCTTGCGAGGAAACTCCTCGCAAAAGCAAAATGAGAATAAGACATTCCTTGGAGGAATGCCTTATTCTCATTTTGCTCGTTTTTCTCGATACGATAAAAACTTATCTTCCTCATGTTCAAGTAAACAGTATTTAACAAATTGTAACTTTTAAAAAGTTTCACAAAAGTCCTTAGAGTTATGAACCTTCAATAAGATTATACAGTAATTATATTGCGTAACACGATTTACGCCCTTGGATAGCTGCTGTTATTTCCTATGTTTATTCACCCTTGAAAACTATGAAAATTGGGTGTAAGTATTCATTAGTTTTAGGGTTTAATATCCTTTGTATAGTTTTCAATCTTGTGGTTACCCATAAAGTTTAAATCACTACGACAAAGTTTATCGTTGCACTCTACGATCTTTGTTAACTGACATAGATAGCGGCTTTGAAACTTGATTCAGACAATTTAGAGAAAACTCTTGAAAGTATTAATGACTGGAAAAACTTTATCTAAGATTGTAACAAACTATTTTATAAAAATCTTGTTTAAGTGTAATGAAGGTAACAGTTTTTTTCGATGCTGCAACTTGGCTCCCAATATACGACGTTATTTTTGACTATAAAAAATTTGGTCCGCAATTGTTAGTCGCGCTCTGAGGCATCATGCTAAACAGGATCTAAAGGGCCGCAACCCTAAAAATAGTCTGATGATTTAAATAATAATAATAATAATAGTATGCTGCACATAAATATCAAAAAACATAAAAGTCTACAGTTCTACGACAGGTTTTTTTCTTCATTTCATAATGCCAAATTATTAAGTTAAAAAATTGGAAAAGTGCATGAAGGATTTTTGGACTTAACTCAATCCAAGGAGATGACCAAAACTGTTTATTGAGTTACTGACGATTCTCAGTAAACTCGAGCTTGAGATGATGAATATTTTTTGAAAAAGATATAGCAACTGCTTAACGATGTCAGTCTTAATAGATTAGTTTTAGACATAACTAGATGTGTATATGAGATCTTTACAATCGTTAAATGATTCTTGTGACAACAGCTATCAACGACAACTGTCGACGACAAATGGCTTTTATTCGGATAGCTTGAGGTTAACTAAGTTATTGACCTAACACACTCCGAACAACAAGTGTTGGCGTACCGTGTATTTATACTCCCTTTAATATTGCCAAAATGTTCTAGAAAGTTTTCATATTTTATTTTTTATAATTTGGTAATGTTAAATGGTAAAAAATGGCATTTTAACACTAATCTTAACAACTCACTTTTCTTATATTCAAAAGTTTTCAAAATCTATTATTGGTATATTTTATGGATTTTCTTTATGATCAAATGACAATAGAATTATCTTTAAATAATACGAAAAAAGAAATTTGAAAAATACGGAATATTTAATGTCCGATAAATGCAACTGTAATCTTACGTCGACGTAGCTTTTTAAAGGCATCACGCTTGGTTTAACAAAGTGCTGCAAGATAACTTCATATTTGCCTTGGTTTTCAGGCGCATTGTTCTGAAGATACCTTCACATTTGCCACGCTTTTCGCGCGCATTGTTCTGAAGACGAATATTAAGTTCGAAGAGCCAACTAAACATTGTTCTCAATAATCTGAGTAGATCTTGAATTTCACATGGTACGCATGGCAGGTTTTTTCTTTCACTAAAAGTCACCGACATATGTGCTAAGTAAACTTGTGTAATCTTTAAGTAGGAGTTATGCATGTGTTGTATATTAATTATTCACAGAGAAAGATTTAATGAAGTTTGAAGAACTACGAACCGGGCACATATTTTAGCTGTTCAAAGAAAATATTCATAAACATGAAGGAAGTTAAAAATATTGTATATTTATGTCTTTTCGTTGTATTTATTTGTATTTGCTCATCCGAACCTGAAGGAAACGTGTACCAATCTATAGCCCACTTGGAACCGCTTGTCGAAATTGAACGACGACTTGTCAAAGTAGCACGAGAATATCTTAATGACGAAAAATTAAAATTGAAAGGTCTGCAAGGATTTGCTAGGTCGGTAAGAGAGTCGCTCGAACTTTCCAGCGAAGACCCTATAAAATACTTAGGTAATCCTGTAAATTCTTATCTACTCATTAAACGATTTACCTCTGGTTGGAAAGATCTTGCTGACTTGTTATCGATAAGCGACGAGAAAGCAAACGGTAAATTTTTAAAAGAAAAAATCAAAAAATCAAATGCTATTCATTAACACGACTTTAACGCAGTGGTATTTCTGTTTTAGATATTAAAACGATTTTGAAAGCAAACGAAATATTTTTACCGACTTATGACGTTGATATGGTTGGTGCCACTGCCGCCATGTTTAGGTTGCAAGACACTTACAATATTACAGCAAGGGAAATAGCGGAAGGAGAAATTAATGGTAATCGAGACGCTTTGTTTCTTTTTAGAAAGCTTATATTTCATTTAAGTGTTCGTTGTTCTTCACCTACTTCATCTAATTTCAATTTTAGTTTAAAATTTTGAGCACGGTTAAAATCACGCATAAACACATTCAAGTAAAATTTGAAAATTAAACTTAAATGTTTGTCTATGCGTGATTTAAGCTGTGCGGCCCTCCCCCCCCCCCCCCCCCCAATACCATTCCTCATTCCATAAAAGCAACACTGACTTTTCTTACAATTTATATTTTTTAATTCTTTATTATTAGGGATCAAAAAAACTAAGCACAAGCTAACTGCTCAACAATGCCTAGAAATCGCTGAAATGGCGCACGAATCAAGGAGATATGTTCATATGGCAAATTGGCTGAAAGAAGCAGAGAGGATCATGAATGATCCTAATCTTCAAGATAGAGTGGGAAACATTACAAGAATGCAAGTGAACGAGTTCCTGGCGTGGATGAATTATTTGGTATTATATTTTATATTTATTTTATTTATATATTTATACTATATTTATTATATTTATTTTAAATATTTAAGGGTGAAATATTTTTGAAATATTCTTCATTCTTGCTTCTTTCAGTCAAACGACATGGCGGAAGCCCTGAAGTATACTAATCTGATCCTTAAAGAGGGTAAGCTTCTTGAATTAAACTTGATACATTTTTAAAATGTTTTCTTCTGATAAACATTTAGAATGTAATAAATAGGTTTTTTTTTTTTTTTTTTTTTTTTTACTGGATTTTCAATTTTCTAATAAAAACGTCCTCAAGATCTCTTCAAGATTATTGGTTGTTTACTTTATGCTTTGAACCAATCACTTTTGATTAAGTTTAAGCAAAAGTAAGTGCCGATTAATTAACAATTGAGATTACTTAAATATAAATACTAAACGTGGATGCCTCCGAATTAACCCTCCAGATATTTTTAATGTATAATGAAATCCTGTCTAAATTGAGTGTGAGAATTTAAAATAAATTAACCATAGTATTTTTTAAATTTAAGCATAAGGGGTTTTGATATAAGTACTTACCGTCCTAAAACCACTAATAAATGAAAAGATCGAAAAGTAAAACATCTGTTTTGCATACTTATCACTTTTGCTTCATTTTGTTCAAGAAATTAAATAAGATGGAATCTGATACGTTTTAAAATGTTTTAACGATAAACTTAAAGCGTTCTTAAATTTTCTTTTCTTTTCTTCTTTTTTTTTTTTCGACTTTGTATAATACATTTTATCGTGAGAAATGTTTCACCAAATAATTCAGTGGTATGCCAAACATATGCTTTACTTTGTAGATCCCACATACGAACCGGCGATAAAAAACAAAGAATTTTATGAGTTTTATAACCAGGAGAATGTGGAAAAATGGTTAACACCAGAGCAATGGGATTATAGAGAGGAATTACAAAACGAAATCTTGTTTTATAAAAGTCGATACGCCAAAGCATGTAACGAAAGGATAAAGAAATTGGTAAAATATGGTCCTTTTTAATAGGAAGAAGTTGCAATTGAACAGGATTTCAGATGGACTGCTTAGTACATAACCTTAAAATCATACGCGGAACTCTTTAATGCGTATTTATGAACATTTAAAGAAAAAAAAAATTAATCAAAGCATTGAAAATTGTCTGAAATCCTATCAAATGTAACTTTTCCTATTTGTTTACGACTTTAAGTGATTTGCCAAAATTGTGAAAAATTTTAGATCCAACTAATGAGCAGGCCCTAAAAAACAAGCATATTTATGGATGGTATGTTACAAACAACCAAAAAGGAACTGAGCCTGAGACTCAATACATGGAAATGGCAAAACAAATCCAGGATGTATTTGTTGCTTCTCGTTATGCTCGGGCTTGCCGAAGAGATGAAAGAACAAAGACGGTAAGCATCAATTTCTGATAGCTAGATATTCCATCATCAAGTGAGGTGATATACTTGGAGATAATGGTTATTTAAAAATATTTTGCTCAATATGCAAATAAGAGATGATTCACTGATTATTTTGTAAGTATATGCAAATGTACAAATAAATGTTGGATTACAGTTTAGGCTTAAAAAGGTAGCAAGCAGTGTAAAAAAATATTACTTGTATATTTAATATTTTTTCTGGCTAGATTGCAGTTAAAGACATTAACAACTTAGTTTGCTATTACAAAAAAGACAAGCCACGTTTGTATTTGAAGCCCTTAAAAGTATCTCGAATGCATGACAATCCAGATGTTCTTGTTTTTCATGACTTGATATCAGAGGAAGTTGCAGAAAAAATCAGAGATGTTGCAAACCCAAGATTAAGGCCTGCTGAAGTAATTGATCCAATCATTCAAAAGCATGTTACGGCTTCATACAGGGTGTCAAAGAAGTAAATGATGCTTTCATACTTTGAATGTTATGGTTTGCTTATTTTTATTATTTTCTGATAATTCAACAGCATTTTATCAGTTTTTTGAGAGTTTAACAGCAGAAAATAGATCTTGCTCTATCATGAAAACATAGTTAAAAAGTTTCTTTTAGTGTTTTCTTTGATGATGCCTTTGAAGAAGAATTAGAAATTTCAAGGAAACTTCAACCAATCATGGAAGATGCTACTGATCTCAGTGATGAATATTCAGAGCAACTTCAAGTATGAATGGTTTTTTTTTAACTAGTAAATAATATAAAGAATAAAATGCTTTTACGTGTACTCCAGCTTAATAGAAAATTAGTATGAGAGCTCTAATTGACCTTTTAAGATTCAATTACTTGAGTAGCATGTCGTCAGCTTACTATAAATACCTTCTATGTCCTTTTTTACAAATTTTACAGGAGACACAAAAAACTAATGATAAATACAATAGACCCACCAAAATGATTGAACAATAGATGGCAGTTTAATATATTTCCGAGGCAATTAGATTTATGTAGTTTTGCATAGAGCTGCGCATTAAGAAAACTGACCAATTTAAATCAAAAACTCAAAAATGAAAAAATCAGATTTAGGAGGTTTTGATAGTAAGCCGATGATGTTTTCTTTTGGATCTCCTCTATATCACTTGCCATTCCCTTGCTTAAGAAATAAGTCAATATTTAATTTTATCAGTAGATATGTTTTTTTTAGGTTAACAACTATGGTTTAGGAGGACAGTATGAATTTCATGTTGATTTTGGGGTTAGAAAAATTTTTGCTTTCAATTTTATTGTAATAATTTTTTCTCTATTTCTTAATTTTATTTAACTGTTTCTTAGTTGATTTAGGATTTACTATTCTTTAGGACCCAGGTTCACCTTTAGATAAACATGAGCATGGTAACAGAATTGCTACTTTGTTAATTTATGTAAGTATTCTAAAATGAATAAAGTTTAAAATCATAAAATTGTTGTGAAATTTGTTTTGCATTGAAAAGTTTAAATGTGTATTATTGTTTAGTTGAGTGATGTTGAAAGAGGTGGGGAAACAGTATTTACAAGACTTGGTCTATCATTAAAACCAAAATTAGTAAGTATTAAAGTTTTTTTTAGTCTAAAATAAATGAGAAAATATTTTGTTGTAAAATTTTCAAACCCTTTTTACATACTCTGGTTTAAATCAAAAAATATTTTTAACACTATTGATATTTTCTTTTGCTAAGCATGTACAGTAAATATTGCTTTTAGTATTTAAAGGATACTTTTAACATTAGGGAGATGCTGCATTCTGGCACAATCTCTATAAAAATGGATCTGGAATATATGCAACAGAACATGCATCTTGTCCAGTTGTATCTGGTTCAAAGTGGGGTAAGTTTTCAAAGCATACATAGATGCATTTAAGGCTTTATGATTAATTTAATATATTTTAAAAATTTAATAAAATGTGAAGCATGTGCATAAGATCCCTTACAGTTTTTGCACTTTTTGATATCAGTAAAAAAATGTTTCTCTTTGTTCAGTTGCAAACAAATGGTTTCATTCTTTGGGAAATGAGTTTAGAAGAAAGTGCTCACTAAATCAAAAGGAATAAGTGGCGTTATTTCAGGGATTGTAAAGAAGATGGCAGTATTTATTTGAACTCTTTTCTTTCCTTTGGATAATAATGATGTATAAATTGTGATTTGTATTTTTAGCTGGTTATTTTTGATTTATTGCAACATAGATGTCTTTTTCCAGTCCTTTTTAATGAGAACTTGTTTTTTCTTGTTTATCTTCGTATGAATTTTGCATTTTGATAAATGAACGCAGCTATTGTTCATGGTTAAATTATCACTTTTAACAAAATTTTCGTGTGATTATATAATTTTGCACACGAATTTAACTGAATGCGTGAAATGCGTTTCTATACGAGATGCTAATACTTATTACTTACATAAATTGTTTAATATAGAAAAATATTTAAATTCTTATTTATATATCTTTCCTAAAACTATACACTTGATATTTCTTCCTAAATTTGTTGCACAAACAAATTTTATGATACGAATGCTTTCAATAGTTTAACAAAGTTTATTTGTGAGATAAAAAAAAGGGATGAAAAGATATAAATTATGCTAAGATGGTGCCTCATTCTACACGCTCGCAAATTGTGATCATTGTTATCTTCGAGAAGAAGTTTGCCAAAGTTTATTCAGCAATAAAACCGCTCAGTGGTTTATAAACCGCTTAATTAAGTGGTTTAAGTTTTATCAATTGAGCTAGCAACAAACTTAACTGCATAATAAATATCAATATAAAAAAATAAAGTAAATAAGTAATCGTGGTTTTAGTTATACATATTAAAAAAAAAAATTAGATATTTATAATAGATATATATATATAAATTATATAATAAATAGGTGTAATTTTTGAATCTTAAATCTAAGAGTGGTTGTTGTTTTGCACAAAAACGAAGGGGACGGGGGACGAAAGGTGGTACAAAGTTGACAAAAAACAGTCCCTTAAAACAGAAGGAAATTACAATCCTTTTATTTTATTCGTTCATAGTTTTAAAAGAAATATATTCTTATATTAAACAAAAGTATTAGAAGTAAGCTATTTAAAACGATTGTTACAGATGAATCAAGGTTAGAAGCACTTCCACAAAACTCGGAGAGTTCCTCCTCATCTTGGGTTTCGTTGTAACATTTACCAGGCATCACTCGAAACAGTTCCTCTTGCGTACAAAAATCGTCATCTTGATTTTTATTTTTTAGTAAGTATATAGGGTTTTTCCTACAGCTAAAACTGTCCGGTTGGTCAGCGACAATAAAGATCAGATTTGTGTTTGGGACTGGAGCTAAAACATAAGACTGAGATCTAGAGGCTCCACAATCAACATTCCGAAGCGTGACTTGACTTCGTTTGCTTTTTTTAGCTTGCTCTTCCCTGACCAGTAATTCTTCCCATTTTTGGTTTTGAAACAAAAAAAACGACATAATTTTCGTGCACGAGATTTCGATATAATTATCGGAATTTTGTGAAAAAGCGAACGGTATTCGGAACAACGAAATTGTGAGTATCAACATACGATATATTAACCACCCGGTTGAACTTAGTATCCATGTGGTTATTTTAAGTGCAAGTTTGAAAGGAGTCAGTAAATAGTTGGAGTTAGAATCATATTCTTTTGGTTCCAGACATACACCCTGGTTATCCTCTAAAACAATTTTTCTGAATATAGAAATATCAGGACTGGAGAAATGCTCCATAAGTTTCCCTTGAATTTCGCCGAGAAAAAGTCCAATTGTTCTTTCACCTTGATTGCTAACAACTATATAACCGTTTTGGTCGACAATAGCGCATACTATGCTATTGTTATCTTTGCAATCAAGCGCAATTGACAGTGTCATATTATCAAACATCTCTTTTATCAACCCAGAATTCATTTCTGTACCGGTAACTAGGAATGGTGGAATATAAAAAAACTAATTAACCGTTTAGCAAAATAATATATCATTTGATTGGTTGAGACACTTTCTGATAACTTACTAAAATCATTACTTGGCAAGTCCTTGTTAATGATTATTTAGCAGCAAAATGATAAATGATTAAAATTAATTCTAACCTGCTACTAATACTCTTTCGCCATCACGCTCGATCCAAGACGAAGCTTTTACCTGAAGAAAGACAACTTCATCATTGTATGTTGAGCGATTTGGAGTTGAAACTATGATATTGAAAAAAGGCATGGCTATCGCTTGCTCAAAAATAGCAGTACGAAGAGAGTCACGGGTAACAATTGTTGCATTTGTAGAAAACAATCTAAAATGAGATTTTTTCACTCAAATGACGTTAGTCAAAACCCTCAATCCCAAAAATCTCTAATAACTTAAGGTAGGGTACACACTATTCTCTATTTCTCGTTATAATAGATTTATAACTTTTAACGTGTTTGTGTTATGTGTAGGTAGAAAATATATATACCTTGTGTAGCCCCCGCTTGTCCCAACATAAAGAGAGAGAAAATCTGGATCTTCGTATTGCTTTTCAGCCAAAAACCCAGCCCAAGATTCATTTATGCGTGGAAAGGCTAAACCGGCAGTAACAAGCAAACTTGAAACCATGGTTTCATCGCAAACATCCAAAATATTTTCTATACTATTGAAGTCTGACAAAAATTTATATATTTCGCTGGCTGTTGGATAAACTTTAACATCAGTGGTGGATTTAGTATCATTTGACGTAATATTACAAAACAGCCAAGCCGGTATATCAACGTAAGTAGTAATAGGACTAGCTGAGGTGTTAGTAGAGTTTTCAGGTGGGCTGACATAAAGAGCATTTAACCCGTTTTGGTACAAACTATTGCTGATGTTTCTGTCCACTTCAAAGTATGTTATATCAGCATCACTTAACGCAAGAGACGAAAAGAGTAACGTGTTGTTGACTGGATTGAAATAATACGTCATGTTGTTTTCTGCGATCTTTCGATTATCATCATACAACCAATAAGTAGGGAAGTACATTGTTCCATTTTCACTGCTTAGCATGTGTTGCTTTAAAATCTTTGAATCATTTTTGTTCACGCTATATTCTAAATCTTCGAAATAGATATTGGTTGGTGGAGTAAGATAACCCGTCTGATTTTTTAGTTTCGGATGAAGTATAATAAACCCGTTGTTATTTACAACTACAGTATGACTAAAGTACCCCAAAGAACTAACTGGAACCTCCTGTTTCAAGGCACGAATCAACATATCTACTCCTACAACTCCAGAATAGTTACCTGAGCTAAAAACACCTAGAGACACCGTTAAAATCATGCCAGCTCCGGCACTATCTAAATAAAGAGGAGTAATTTTTGACTTAACTTCATCGTTTCGACGCGCAATCGGCCTACTTAGTACTTCTAAATACTCTAAAACAGTATCCCAAACGTTATTAAGAGTTTCTACTTTATAAAAGTAACCGCGATTGTTACATGACATCTCTTTAAGAGCACGATCATCAGGGTTTTTCTTTCGTCCAACAAGATATGAAAACACACGCACTTTCTTACGAGCATTCAATTTATCGAATACATCTTTGGCCGCAGAAGTGTAATCACCTTCAATTCCGTCGCTTATCACCATGATCAATTTGTTACACCCGGCGGTATAAGTTCGATTATAGTTTACTTCTATATGAAATAAAACCTTTATCAGTATTTCAATTTCCTTTTTTATTTAATTTTCTACTTCTTCAAATCCTTTTATATAGTGTGTGCGTTTGTATTGACAAGGATGCGTGTATAATGTATGGAAGACCGGGGCTAGTTGACTACAGCGTTAAGTTGGCACACTGCGTTTAATTTTTTTCCACCAGAAGTTACCAGAATTTCTATGGAACTTTTCTTCTTAACTGATTCATCTTCCAGTATAACATCAGGGCAATTAGCGCATCCGCATAGAAGCTATAGCGAATTTTGTGTTTTTTTACAGGCTTTTTAACTGGATTTTTAACTAAAGTATTAACTACAGTTCTAATAGCATTAGCTATAAATCGAAGAGATGTAAGTGTTGTTTGGTTCACTCTAACCTGTCACAGTCTGTGTTTTTCAATAGTTCATCTGTTTTGGAGGTCTGTAGACAATTTTGTGAACAAAAAGCTTTTGGAGTTAGTTGGCACAAAAATCGTGGGGCTAGTTGGCAACATGTGTCAACTTACCCCTATTTACATTGACCGTAAATTCACTAAAGCCTTATAATACTGCAGATTTAAAGACTAGAAATTGGGCAACAAATTAATTTAAAATTAATCATTTTCACCATAAAAATGACAAATTTGATCTTTAATCAGAACAAAAGATAATCAGATCAGAAAAATTGTTAAGTTAAAATGGTTGTTGAATTTGAACAAGTGGACCAAAAGTTTGTAGACAAATTTAAAAAACACTTGGTTCTACGTAACTTTTCTCTTTTACTTTCTGATTATCTTATCAAAACGAATGGAAAAAGGGATGAAAACAGCCAATTGTTCACTAATAGAAAAAGGTCCCAATTCTTCAATTTTTTTAATTTACTTCCTTCCATCATGATTTAGACAACTTTCATGTCAATCTTTTTTAATTGTCTTTTGATCCTGTTCGCTAACAGTTTTGCATTTGTTGCTGCCCAACCTTGCTTTTAAACCATATTACCCAAAATGGACCAAAAGTCATCATTTAGCCTGGCCTTCGAAACATTTGGTGGATTCACATGCTTTGGCATAAAAGGTACAATTTGCTCAATGAGCCAATCTGTTGTTGTTTTTGCATTATGAGACGTGGCTAGGTAAGACCAAAAAATATAAGTATCTTGTAAATGATGTTTGTTGATTAATTTCAACAGTTTAAGTAAACTATTTTGACGATACACATGGGAATTACTCGTCAGACCTTTGGTCTTCCTATGCATGGCGCACAAACATCTTTACTAAATAACGCCAAACATAGAAGGACTTTTGGTGCAAACTTCTCCTTACATTTGAATTTTTCATCCGGTAGACTGATTTATTTGTTGCGTGAACAAAATCTGGCATTCTCAGGCTTGTTGGTATCTAAAAATGTCAACTATTTTTCATCCTCAGTCACGACGAATTTTACTTCCTTTGTTAAACTTCTTGTATTATTTTCACACTTTGGACCATCCTCAAAGCGTTTGATGATCCGATAAATTGTTGCAAATAGGATATTTTTAACTTGAAAATGTTTTACCATTAGGGCTTTACTCAATTGTCAAAAAGCATAAACACGTCTCCGAAGATTGACTTGTTTTTCCATATGTGGAACATTAATCAAAAAATTCTTTATATATCTAAAATGAGAATAATATGGGCTACAAACAATATCAAGATTGCTTTATTTAGCTAAACATTTCTCCTTAAAAATTTCCCCCCGACTCGTTTAAATTTGTTAATCATCCTTTTAATTCGATTTTTAATCGACGTCATCATTCTTGTTTGTGCGAGGTGAATTTTTAATCGGCATCATCTTTTTTTTTTGTGCGAGGCATCATAATTTCTACTAATATAACTTATTTTCGATTTTTTTAATCAGTATATATTCCACAGTTGAAATGAAAAGAAGAACTTGTTAACAAGCTAATATAATTCATATTCTTTTGAACTGCATTTTGATATTTTTAAAATAAATTCACTAAGAAATACATGAAGCTCAAAAACTTAAACTGTAGCCAACTAACCAAGGTCTCTTAAACAGCAACAACAAATATTGCTTCAAAATCTACTGCATTATGTTAATAATATAGTATCTGAATGATGTGCACAAATTATATTTAATACAAATGTTGATGAGTAAAGCCATACAAAGTTATTGAAGAATCACAGACAATAATACAACTTCGTTTTGAGTTCAAGCGAACGAAACGTTACAAAATGTGAAAGGAAAAAAGTCTCATTTTAACATGGAGTTAATGACAAATGATTTGTTCCGTTTTTTATTAACATTGATACATTAAAACGCCTATTACAAAATTAAAGCCAATATTGATACCGCAGAATTATAGTAATTATCTCATATATAGTTTTATCTAAATAATGCTGACAAATGTTATCTAGTTACCTGAGTAAAGTGTTTGAAACGCTGCAGTAATTCCCTTAGAAAGATCAAGAACATCTTTTGGATCAGGTATTTTGTTTATTTCCATCTTCATTCTTTCTTTGTTAAACTTTGTGGCTTGTATGAGAAATGGAATACAGGGTTTTAGATAGGATGACGTTTTTCCAACTGTTATCACATTGAAATAATCGTTTTCCTCTAAAGTGTCGATTAAAGCTTTTGCTGTGATTGCCCCGATAACTAAATATGAAGTTTTGAAGAATAGATATGATAACTAGAAATGAAAGAAAAACGATGTTAAAAAAATTTTTTTTTATTAAATGCGTTATCCAAAAAAAAAATATATATATTTTTTTTGTTTTGAAAGTTGATATTATCTTAAAAGCTCAGTTTGCATATAGAAAATATCAAAAAATTGCCAGATTTAAATCGTCCCCCTTCTCTCCCCATCATAAAGTTGAATTTTATAATAGTTACTTCAATCTAATTAAAAGTTGTAGTGTAGGATTGGGCTGGCGCTTTAACCTAAAAGGTTAGAAGAATTCTTTATTTGAACAAAAGTCCTTTCTTCTAGTCATTATTTTCTAACAATTCCCCGTTTTGTTGTTATATATTTGCAAACAAAAAAACAAAAAAGCAATACGTGACGCTGGGTTTTAGCACACCATTTTATAAAAACACCGCTTCTGTAATTAAAACAACGACGCTAACATGACGAACGATTAAAATGTAGCTATGAATTTAAAGCTGGTAAGTGTGCGCAAGACTCTGCTGGATTCAATAAAGCTTCCAATAGAAAATCAAGGTTTCAACATTCCAGAACGCTGAAGATAATCAACAATCGAGCAAAAACAACAGAAAAAAGTTTTTTTCAGTGCATTATTTGAAGTTTCTGTTTTTATGTGCATTATTTGAAGTTTCTGTTCTGTTTTTTTTCAGTGCATTATTTGAAGTTTCTGTTTTTAAGCTTAAAGTGAAAGCTTGTTTTTGCATATCAGTTTTTGACGGTTTAACAATAAAGACATTAAAACAAGACTTGAAAAAATCTTGTTGGACATACATCTATGAAGGCTTAAACTTCTTACCCATAGTTGTTCCTGCCATGGATCCTGACGTGTCAATGACTATTACAACGTCTTTTTGACTGGTTGAACTAATCTGATACCACACACGGCGTCTGCAATCATACAAGTCTGGTTGATCAGAAATATAACCATTTAAGTTTCCGGGATACATTCGCAAAAAACCTGAAACATTAAAAATGATGATAAACCTCATAATTCTTTGAGAAAAAAAATGCAAATATTGAAAAAATGATTAAAGTAAAAATAAATGACGAAACATTCCTTGATTCTCGAATCAAAAAGTTGCGTAAGGTTTCCATAAACATCTCAATCAAAAAGATAAAATTCTTTGAACGCAAGGAAAGAAATTGTTAAAAATTAGTTAGAAAATCTTAGGAATGTAAATTAAAAGAAACAAAATTGGTGATGAAATTGGAATTCCTTCCTTGGATGTAATGTCTTAAAAGATCTAATTCTTGCATTCAACATAAAAATGCCCTTTTAATCAGAAGGAAATGGTGTTTGATAGCACAAAACCTCAATTTAATAAATGAATTCACAATCACGTATGTTATAAAATTTTCTGAAAATCACCCACCAAATAATTCCATCGCCTTCCTTTAATTAAAAACTTACGCGCTTAAAGAAATAAGCGTCAAGCGTCTGAAGAGGTGAGAGCAGTAATAATAGTAAAATTAATAGTAAAACCCAGATATATATTCATAAGAATTGCTTTTTTGCTAAAAATTACAATAAAAAAAAGTTCTTTAACAAACGACCTTGTCACAGACAGTTACATGAACATATATGTATGTTATAACCTTACAAAAAACAACCAGTCTAAATTGTCATCAGTAAACATTTAAACAAACATTCATTAGGATGACAAACAAATTCAAATTATAAAACAATAATATTAAAATAATAGTAAAATTGTTCAGAGAAAAACAAAGTTAAAAATTACCTGAAGAATCGCAGTAAGACTCCATTATCAGAGATCCATCACTTTGCTGGTTTTTAATAAACACTGGATCAAGTTGCTCCGTCCATCGGACTTTGTTTAGGATATCTACACTGTAGCCGTAGATGTTCGTGGGAATGTGAACAAAACTTCTTGTCATGTTTATAAGCACATCTGTAGGAAAAACAAACACATCTTCCAAGAGGGATGCATTATTTTGACTAATGTCATTGGCAACATCACGAACATTGGGATAAGGAAACACCTCCAGCTCGTCATCGTAAATGCTCTCTTCTTTCAGCTGGATCACTGCATTTCTCAAGCTTTGTACAGTTCTTTCTTTCTCAACAAATATATCTGCAATCCCTTTGTTAAAGTTTTCGTTCATTTTCTGCCCATCTTTTTTTTTAAATACAAGATTGCTTGAGATAGATTTAAAGTCTTCATTTAAAGCCTTGTACTGTGTGATTTTATTGGTGTGGTAGTCCAGGATATTCGAAAAAATATTAGCGCCATCTCTTACCTTTGCGATTGACGGTATTTCATTATGAACAAATCCAAACAAAACGGCAACGTAAAAGCAATTATTTAAGGTCATTGCTTCTGATACTTCCGAAAATAACGCAAATTAATATAAGTTTTTCAGCCTAAAAATTTTTAGTCGGTCACTATGTATAAATGTGCTTTGCACAGTCATGGAGAAATTTTAATTGGTTTTTTAAAGTACCTGAAATAAAAAAAAAAAAAATTTGCAAAACTTTGTAAGATCAAAAATTAAATTCGAAAGATTGTTAAAAACTAAACTTGTAAAAAAAAATTTTCGTTGATGTTTATAATTTAAAATTAAATTGTAGAAAATTATATTAAAAACAAAACAGAAACCCAATGAAAAAATTTAACGCATTTTAAATATTTGATATTATAAATCTATTATATTTTGAGGATTCTAAATCTGGAATTAAGGTTATTGGTACTCGTCAACGTATTCAAGTTTACAAGGCGCCAGTTTTATATTCAACATATTTCAATTTTTAAAAACTAAATCAAGAAAATCTCTAAAAAAGATTTTTAATGAAAGCAATTCAAACTATTGCCTTCCCAACCCATTTAAAAATCTTCATACACAGATAAAAAAGTAAACGCTGCAAATCTGGTAACGTAATAGGTGAACTAATTTTCTGAGCTTGAATAAAATATTTACCCACTTTCGATTTTTGATCTATTTTGTTTTGAAGAACGACATTTTCGTTTTTAATTCCTTTTTAGCGGTTGAAAATAATTTTAACATTTGACCTGTCACATCGGTAGAGAAGAAAATATCTCTTAAAAAGAAAAGAGATTCAAGACCTTTAAATCAGAATCATTTATTTATAATTTAAAATCAGTTTGATCCGATAAATTATTTAAACATGTTCAAATTTATGATTCGTAGTAAGTATCAGCACTCTGAATTTTAGTTTACAACGAATAATAACAAATAAAGTGCAAACTTTTATATTTATATCAGCCATTTGAAATAAATCAAATTTACAGTATTTTTTTTTTTATTTAGACACACAAAGTTATAAGATTCCAAAAAAAAAATTGTAATAACCCACATAAGTTATATTTCGAGATGTTTGCATTGAAATACTACTCGATTAATCCCGTTAAATTTATTTTTTAAAAATGAAAAAGTTTTGTTATGAATATCAAATTGTTACAGCTAAACTTTGCTATTTTAAACGCATGAAGAGTTCTATTTTAAAAAACAGAAAGAGAAATTTGTAGTTTATTCGTTATTATTCGTTATTAAAGGAATAACCGTACGCCGAACGCAATTGCAGTTTTTACTCGTTACCAGTTCTTACTCGTTCCCAATTCTTAATTGTTCGCAGATTTTATTGGTTCCCGATTGATACTCATAGAGATAATCCTACCTGAGTGACAAAGGCAAACAGAACGTTTTATAATTAAAAGTTTCTGGTATTTATTTACTTTCTGTTAGCTTAAAACTCGAAAAATTGAAAATGAATTAAAAGAAGATAAAACTTCTCCAAAAAAAAATCAAAATATTTATAAAATTAACCTGAAAATACATTTTATTAACAGAGTTACAAAATTTTATTTTCCTCAGTCTTTCCATTTTATTTTTTCTAAAAATTTTATAAAAAATTTTTCAGTCTAATTATTCAGAACGATAAAGAAAATGAAGAAAAAGAGAAGAAAAGTCAAAAGATGATCTTGAACGATGAAAAAACTCATGGAAATCATTATGGAAAATCTTTCGAAACTGACAACGAATTTTTTTAAAGACATTTTATGTTTTAACTTTTTTTTCCTTTTTACTTTTATTGGAAACTCGTTTTCATCTTTTTCAACAATTTCAAACAATTTTTCCTCTTTTTCAACAATTTGAAATCATTTTTCTAAGATCAGTATGAAAATCCTGTTTTATTCGGATTTTTAAAATGTTCTTATTACATTGTATAAATGTGTCTACATACATACGGTTATATAGCATCCACTTACTAATTTACGTTTTATAAACAAACTATTTTTTTTAAAATATTCAACATTTTAAAATGAAAGATAATATAGAAAGCTAATGGAAAAAAAAGTAACAAAAGAAGGTCGCAAAGCACTATCAGCTCCGCAATATTCTGAACTTTCTTCATACGATTGAGTCTGATAAAAACATTTATCGGGTTTCTCTCTATCTCTTTGGTCTTGAATGCAAAAATCGAGTTCTTGGTCTTTATTTACCGCCGTTTCTAACGGTTTTTGTTTGCAACTAAAGTCATTAGGCTCAGCAACTATAAGGATCAGATTTGTCCCGGGCACACTAGCTAGAGTAAAATTTTGAAATTTCGACGGTTCGCATTTCACTAAGCGTTCGGAATAGTTACCGCTAATACTTTCTCTTTGAAGTAGCTCTTCCCATTTATTCTTTTGAAACAAAAAGAATGTTAACACTCTCGTGCAACTTATGTTTGTAGGATCTATTGTAGTTTGTGCGCTGGTTTCAAATTTTTGTAGCATCGAGAAACTCAGCATGAAGATATGAAAAAACACGCGCCAAGTGGAACTAAGCAGCCATGCAGTCAAACTAAATACTAGTTTTAGAGGAGCAAGTAGAATACTGCCAGCAGAATCGTAATTTTTTTGTTCTAAACATTCGGCCTGAGTGTCGTCCAAGACAATTTTTTGAAATATCGAAATATTAGGACTTGATAAATGGTCCATTAACCTTCCTTGAACTTTGCCAAAAAAAGTTCCTACCGCATTTTCCCCGAGATTACTAACAATAATGTAACCATTTTGATCAATTATTGCACAAACAATGGTGTCATTCTGTGTACAGTCAAGCCCTATGGAAGCCGTTGCATTATCAAATATTCGCTTCATCAAACCAGAATGCATTTCCGTACCAGACACTAGTAACAACACAGACAGTTAGTAACTAATAACTTTAGCTATGTAAGTGTCAAAATAATTTTTCATTATCAGTAAGTTGCGTCATCGCTAGTTAAGTTAAAATTGTTTTTTTTAAACTTATGTTTGCATACAGACATATTACAGCAACAACAGAAATGACAACAACAACAACAACCAACAACAACAACAAAATTTCCTCAGAAAATTGTAAAGCTATTCCTGAGTAATTCTACAGTGCTGATTTCGAGAACCCAAATCAATACATTTTTAACCATTTCAATTTTTTATTGAAATACGCTATGTACATGTACATACGCTAATTTGCATGGTTTTTTTTTACTAAAATACGCTATGTACATGTATACGCATGTATTTGCATGTAACGAGTTTTAACAAGTATTTCTTAAAAGTATTAGATACTTAAATGAACAAACTAAAATAATAAAAAAAACAAACACTAAACTAACTAAAATGTAAAATATCCAATAGTTTTAAGAAATACGTGGAATTGGTTCCAAAAAAAAAACTCAGAGCGAATTAAATAACTCGGGTTTATGATACAACCTAAATAATATTGACACGGGGGTCAATACGAAGACGATTTCAAGAATACACGACGGGATTTCAAGATTCAGCACCTCAGAAATTTTAGAGCGTAGTAAAATTATTTCAGAAAAAAATTTTTTTCTAGTTTTTTCTACGTTCACTAACCTGCTACTAAAGTTTTTGTTCCGTTTCGTTCTATCCACGAAGCAACATTAACATTTAAATAGTTAAGTTCTTCGACATTTGTTTTTCGGATTGGAGTTGAAACTATAATTTTACTATCAGGAACTGCTTCGGCCTGTTCAAATAGGGAGATCCGAAGTGAATCTCGCACAGGAGGTACAGTTTTATTTATTGAGAAATGCCTAAAAAATTTATCGTTATTATTGGCATTGTTATTAGAATAGTGATCATTATCATCATCAAGACAAAAGATAAGAAAATTAAATTCATGTTTTCATACCTAGTGTAACCTCCACTCGTGCCAACGTAAAGTGATAAAAAATCTGGATTTTCAACTACTTTTTCATGCAGCCACTTACTCCAGCTTTCATTTAAGCGTTTATATGCAATACCAGCTATCATTATTAAACTTTTGATCAAATCTTCGTTACAGTCTTTACTTAGAGTGCTTAAATTTTGTCCTGATAGATAAGAGTACAATTCGCTAGCCGTAGGGTAAACTATTTTATCAACAGATGACGAGTTTGCCATCGCGGACTTTATGTTGCAGTACATCCATTCTGCTACTTGAACGTAAGTAGAAAAAGGAAGTGTTTCATTGCTAGTCAAATTGTCAGTATCGTTCAAGTAAAGAGCACTTAATCCGCTCTTGAACATATCGTTATTAATCCATTTACTAATCACCATATAGTTAACATCAGAGTCGCTTATCGCCAAAACAGAGCTGAGTACTGTGTTATTGATCGGATTGAAAAAATATGTCATATTGTTTACAGTGATTCTCTGGTTGTCATCATACAACCAATATGTTGAAAAACGCATGGTTCCACTTGTCCTTTTTAACATTTTTTTTTTTAGAGTAATTGAGTCATTCTTGTTTACACTATATTCTAAATCTTCAAAGTAAACATTTGTTAGAGCCGAAAGATAGCCTGTTTGCTCTCTGAATTTTGGATGAAGAATTATAAATCCGTTATTGTTTATTATAACTGCATGACTAAAGTACCCTAGTTCACTGACAGGAATCTCTTGTTTTAATGTTCTGATAAGTATGTCCATTCCCACTACACCTGAGAGATCGTTTTTGTTAAAAACACCCAATGACATCGTTAAAACCATGCCAGCTCCTGTGCTATCCAAATAAATTGGAGATATTTTCGGCTTTATCTCAACACTTTGTGCCGCCATCGGTCGGCTTAACACTTTTAAGTACTCTACAACAGTGTCCCAAACATTCCCGATGGTTTCAATTTTGTAAAAATAACCTCGATTGTTACATGACATCTCTTTTAGAGCACGATCATCGGGATTTTTCACTCGTCCAACAAGGTATGAAAACACTCTCACCGATTTTTCAGGATTCATCTCATCAAAAACATCTTTTGCTGCAGAAGTATAATCGCCTTCAATGCCATCGCTAATCACCATGATTATCTTGTTACAGCCGGCTGTATACGCTCTGTTGTAATTCACGTCTATAGGTTGCACGAATAATGCTCATAATAATTGTCTGATTGGTTTTACTAAAATTATTTATTATTAACGTTTTTTTTTAAGTTTACCTGACTTTAGAGTTTTGAACGCAGCAGTTATTGCATTTGAAAGATCAAGAATATCTTTCGGGTCATCAATTTTGTTGATCGCCATTTTCATTCTCTCTTTATTAAACCTCGTTGCTTGCATAAGATAAGGAACGCATGGTTGAAGGAACTTTGATGACTTTCCTACAGTTATCACGTTAAAATAGTCGTTCTCCTCAAGAGTATCAATTAGAGATTTAGCTGCGACTTTGGCAATGGCTAAAAAAAAAGATAATTATGAGTTAAAATTAAATTTGTTAAATCTTCGCAAGAGCTCTTTATTTCAAAGAGTCACTTGATACTCAAAGTCATTTGGTTTCCTACGACTTCACAAATCTGTATTTAAAGTAATTGGAAAGCTAGAGTCTAGCATGTGGTATTATAATGAAAGATGAAGGGAAGGGGGAGGGGGAGGGGGGAGGAGGAGGGGGGAGGAGGAGGAGGGATATAAGAGAAAGGTGTCGACAAACCTACCAATATTATTTCCAATCATCGAACCAGATGTATCAAGAATTATAACAATGTCTTTTGGACTTGCCGAACTAATCTGATACCACACGCGTCGCCTGCAATCGTAAAGATCGACATAATCAGGATCATCCTTTTGATAGCCATTTAAATTTCCGGGGAACATACGAAAAAGCCCTTTAAATAAAAGAAAAAGAAACTGAAAATCGAGCTAAGAAGCAAGAAAAAAATTTTTTTATTAGAAGTTTTTTTTGAAACGTGTTTTTACAGGTAATTCTCTGAACTTTAGAAGTTTGATAATACAAACAAATATAAAAACAAATATACAACAAACAAATATAAAAACAAATATATTTCCCCCTTCCCTTCCCCTTCCTCCCGCAATCCATCTTACCTGATGAATCACAATAGTATTGGAGAATTAGAGAAATGTCAACTTGTTGATTTTCAATAAACACATCATCAAGCTTCTCAGTCCATTTTACTTTGTTCAAAATATCTTTATTGCCTTTGTAAATATTGGTAGGTACTTGAACAAAGCTTTTTGTTTGGTTTATTTTTACTCCAGTCGGATACCTTGGCTCAATTGCAATGATTGATGCGTTTGGAGACGGGTCAATATCGGCTACGTTGGGGTAATCAAAAAACTCAATGTTTGGGTTATAAGTATATTTACTTTCTAAATCCCTAGTTTTATTTGTGAGGTTTCGAATTAATTTTTCTTTCAATGTGAAAAATGTTTCTATTTTTGTTTTGAATTCGTCGTTGAGTTTCTTCCCATCTCGCTTCTGGAAATCACTGTCATTAAAAAGTATTTTCAAATCGTCATCCAAAAATTTATAGTTTGTTATTTTATTTGTTTGTTCATAAAGAATTTCAGAAAATACATTTGCAGCCATTTTGAGATCATCAGCAGATGGAATACTTTGTATCTCAACGAGTCCTAACAATGGGAATACGCAAAAACAAAAATTTATCCGCATGTTCTCCCTCCGTTTTTTAATAATTGTAAACTTGTTCAAAAGTTATCTTTAAATATTTTTGCTACTAAAGTAAAAATATCAATAATACAGAGATCATAAAGTTGCAGAAATATTATAGTTATAAGAGACAAAATCAAAAACAACCATAGCAACAACAATAAGAATGTCTACTGTATCTTAAGAAAAGTCAGTAACATCATTAGCTGTTGCTTAAAAGCAAACTTTGCGAACATAGAATCAAAAAGTAACTCAGCATCTTTTAAAACATCGTTTAAACATGACTTGAATGATTCTTTCTTTGTAATTTTTCTTTGTAAGACATTAATTTTAGGATTAACCAACTAAAACTTTTGTTCAGTTTTTTCGTTGCTTTTTTTTTTTTTTTTTTCGAAGACTCTGGATTTACCTTTTCCGCTTTTCGTACTTTTTTTAGAAAAGCTCTTTTGTTTCAAGTAAAAATGGAAAGACAGTTGAAATAAAAACGAATATGAGATAAATTATTAAATAGTTCTTCTCAACAGATGTTACTTCAGCAAAACTTTGAAAATGGAAAATTAAAATATAAAAATGAAAACTGTTATTGCAATTAACGCATTCTCAATCTTTGGCAAACATCTAAGTTTGTTCTTCAAGCCCTTTTTAGAAAATCTCAAATTTATTTTGTAATTAAATTCTAATGTTGTAAATATAAATAATATTATAAATATCAGCATCTATGTTAGTTTAGAGAAAAAGTAATGCAAAACAAAAATAACTAAAAAAAAAGAAAAGAGCTAATCCTTGAAAGGTTGGCGTGTATGATTATTGTTGCTGTGTTCTTTTTAATCTTGTAACATCTTCGAACTTAAACTATTGACAACCACTACGAGCTTTAATTATTGACAAGATTGTTTTTCGCTTCTTGGTTTGAGCAATTGTTTAGACATTTTACGATTATTCAAAAATTACTGATTTATCTTAACTTCATTAACTAATTTCCTAACGGAGAAGAGCAATTCAGCAGATGGTTTTAAAGAAGAGCAGATGAATTGATCATATAATAGGCTATTGCACTATTATAAATTCATTCATTTAATCAATTAAATTGTAGCTAAATTAGAACTCTTCTATTCTCCTTATTCGTGATTTCTTTATTAAAGTTTCAGTATAATGGCTTATAAACTTTTTAAAAGTCCTGGTGTTGCGTTAAAAAAGTCATTAAAAAAGCTAACAAATAGTTCTGCGCATGCGTAATGCATAGTTAAAAAGTGTTCTTTAGGGTATGATATTAGACGTTACTAAAGTTGCATTGTTTCATTAGAGTATGTAAAATATTAAAAATTAGTTTATAGTCTACATTAAAAATGCCTGTCCATGTTTTATCAGTTGATGAAATTGTTTTACACTTTAAATTAAAAATGGCTGTCCATGTTTACTAAGTTGCTGAATTCATAAGCTTTACTACTGATATAAAGACCAGTAGTTCAAATGAAAGCTTTTGAGCCTGACAGGTCACTGTTTAGACAATACATTTAATCAGAAAACTGTTGTACTTAGAATAGCTCCATTTCCTGAGAGGCATTCAGCAGCAAATATTGCTGAATTGATTGAAGATATTATGGCTGAATTTAAAATATCACCTTCAAAAGTTCATTTAGAGATAATGGTGCAAATATTATTAAGGCTATTAAAGATAGCCCATATGATAGTATGTCTTGTTTTTTACACACACTGCAAATAGTAATTAATGAGTGTATTTTTGAACAAACAGTAGTCAAGAATGTCATTGCCAACTGCCATTCAATTGTTGGGCATTTCAGCCATTCTCCCCAAGCCTGCCCAAAACTTAAAGCTCTTCAAGAAGCAAACAATGTTCCTAAGCACAAACTTATTCAAAATGTTCCAACAAGGTGGAATTGTACCCTATTATATGTTAGAACGAATTTATGAACAAAGGAAACCTCTAATCATATATGCACTTGAAAATGGTAAACTTCCTTCATCAAATGCAAACAAATGGATGATTATTGGACAGTTTTGTGTTTTGCTAAAAGATTTCCACAAAACAAGAGTTTGCTTAAGTGAAAGAAATTCTATTGTCTCAGATATTATACCACAGATACAGTTTTTGAAACATTTGATTAATAAAGCTTTCATTGATGACATAATTTAACTAAATCAATGGAGAATAGATTCAAACAATATATGGATAACTATAACATCATCTTGTCAACCTTTCTTGATCTCAGATTCAAATTAAAAATGTTCAAAAATGAAAACACCTTTTCAGCTGCTAAAACAAGTATTGAGAACATAACCATTCAACTTATTAAAACCCATGAAAATATGAAAAACATCTAAGTTACTAAAAATGATTGGTCTGCAGCTTGTGACATTGAAAATATTGACTTAGAATATGCAAATAATGGTACAGTACTTAATGAATACAAAGATATAGTAGAAATAGGTTTTGACAGTTGCTTTGAAGAACATGTAGGATTTAATTCTAAACATATCAGTCAACCACAAACTTTAATTTCAAACTTTGTTAAACAAAATTCAACTCTACTCAAATAAAGACCTTATTGACAAAGAAAGCAATCCTTTGTTGCGATGGAAATCACAGAAAACCAAAATACCACTATTAGCAAATCAAATCTTTAAAGTATTTAAGCTGCCCACCGTCTTCTGTGGAGAGTGAAAGACTTTTTAGTATTGGTGGAAATGTATATACTGCAAAGAGAAATAGCTTAACAAGAGCTCATGGTGAAATGTTAATATTTCTGAACTATAATATGAGAAATTAAAAATATTTGGTTTTGTATATATTATTATAATTCTTTTTGGAGTATCTATGTTCTATTTTTTCATGAAATATAACTTATATAGGAGTTTAAAAGCTTTGATACTATGAGGAGGTCAAATGAAAAAAAAAATGTCATGAAATATGTATAACTTTGTAGAATTAGAAAATTACGGGAAAAAAAAATTTGGAAAAAATAATTGAAACTTTCTTTGAGAGCTTTTGCTCAAAAATAAAAAAAGAATGTCTTAATCAAAATTTCAAAGCATATTCTGTTGTGGATTTAAGGGTTGCGCAAATAAAAGAGTATCGTCAGCCGGGGTAACTGGTTAGTTTTGGCAGTTTTTCTTAAACATCTCTGAATCTTATTAATTTTTTACAGTTTTCTCTTGTGGTAATAACATTATAGATCTTGACTAAAGGCCTCTATATTTATTTTTTGAATTTATATATTAGAAATACTTATTTTAAATCGTCGAAAAGTGACCAATGTTACCCTAGGTTTTTATCATGTTTGATCAATAATACACCTGCTATGGGGTGAAATTAGTCACCTTTTGGAGTTTTAAAAAATAATCAGTCCTTAAACACTTAGAAAAACATGAAAAAAATAATTAAATGGACAAAAAATTTTGAAATTAGCTCTCTGTTATTGTGCAAAAGTCATTAAAAATCATTTTCTAGTAGGTCATTATCGTCATCTGAGGATGATGACACTTGCTCAACTCTTGCCACTTGCTCAACTCTTGCCCTTTTCTTGTTACTCTTGGTGTTATTATTCTTTGATGTGGTAGGAGTTGTGTTATTTACCAGACCTTGCGGTGTTATCGCTTTGCTAGGTGTGATCTTTTTTCCTCTGGTGCGATTTGTTTTCCCATCCTGTCCACAATGTTTCACTAATAGACCTGCTATAGCTTCATCGAATACTTCCTTAACAGTACTACTGGTACCTCCTCCAATGTCTTTGTTAACCTGTAGCAAACGCTTCATGACCACTTCTTTATCGAAGGGAAATGTTCCACTAGCCTTGAAGTCAGATCTCAAATTATCGCTTTTCAATTGACGTTGCAGTAGAGCAAGAAGACCGGGGAACTGATTTTTTGGTCTTGATTCTTTGATGCGCGTTTCTATCTTTAGCGGACGGAAAACAACAACGTCAGGCAGTTGAAGCAAATGGAAAAAATATATTCCGAGCTGTCGACTAGCCTTTCTTACGCTCATTCTTCCAGTTAAATATTCTTTCATAACATTAGACAACGTTTCTTGACTGAATGAAGTTGCATATGCTCTTGAACCACGCTTTCACTTATATTTCCTCGACATATTCACCGGCTAAGAATTCAAATGGTTCAATAAATGTATCAGAAGTGTCAAAAAACGCCAAAATAAACTTAATGCAGTCTACGAAGTAACTGTGCTATATTCACAAAAATTTTTGATATACCAAAATTGTTGATATAATAGTCAATATACATTGTTGGTATCTTTAACAAAATTAAAACATGTTATCTTTGTTAAATTTTAGGAATTAAAAAAAAAATCAACAATTGTCCAAAATTATCCCGGCGACCAAAGTTACCCCGGTTGACGGTACCATTTCGAATACTTTTTAAACGGCAAAACTTTTTTAACGCCGCACAGTGGAGTATTTGTATGACAAAACCGCTCAAAAATATTTTATGAATTTTTTTTCGCTTTATTAGTTTAAAACACAGAGTTTTATTAAAATTAAATGTTTAATTAAAAAAATAAAATTTTTTAAAGAGTAATTTATTATTAACAAAAAGACATATTCGCTTATCAAAGCTTCATGCTGAGATCATCATATTGACTGCTTCTTTGGAAAAAGGCAACGTTTTTTTATGCCGTTTTGATCTAGAACTACTTATGTATGGGTCTGAACTCAATAGCAGCCTATTTAATACGTCTGTATTGCAGTCGATACGAGAAAACTTTCGACTAAAATTTTGTCTGTACTGCCGAAAGTGTTTGTTTCGGGCTTCAGCTGCCTCCTCGGATAACTGGCCGATAGGGAGGATTGCATGAGTTATTACTTCGGCACCATGCATCAAAACTTTATGCATGGTTGGAGACATGGGATACCAACCATACAGATTGATATACAGTTTAGCAGTTTCATGAGCAAAAGCGTCGAATTTAACAGCATCAATTTTATATCCACTTGAAATGACTTCAAGAATAACGTGTAAACCTTTTATCAAATCCAAGTTAACACCAGTTATTTGTGAAGATAATTCCGGGTTTGAAAAAAATCTTCTTGACGTATTGCCGTCATTCGTATTTCCAAACCCTGCTTTAGGTATATCTACTTGAAGCCCTAATTCTTCTTTGAAGGATGTTTGTATTTTCTTCTTTGCTTCTTTGACAATTTTTTTTCCTCGTCTGATCGAGCTTGCCACTTTTGTAAAGGTATTTTATAAGCTAAATGAAGAAGCGATTCAAAAAAGCGGATCCTTGCATGAAGAATCGAGAGTCCAAATGAGATGGTTTCCGTATTGATTGGCTCTTTTTTAATCAATTTATTAAAATCTTTCGATGTTTGTCCAAAAATGTAGCACCTCATAGTTGATGTAGTATCAGTTGCAGCGTTGCACACTTTACCATCTACCATTGTAAAAAGCAAGGTATGCTTTATTTTTCCAAATTCTTTGAGCAACCTTGTTTCCCTGAGATTCCTTATTTGGTTTTTTACGTGCTCTATCTCGTCCATTGTTATGTCTTTAGATTCACTAATGAAACGTATTCGAATGGGCCTGCAGAACCTTGGAGATGAGGTGACTGAGTTTTGCCATATAATTTTTTCCTGTTGGCCATCAATTTTAACAATCATTCTCAGAGGTACTAAAAAACTTTGAAAAATATTTGCATCACTGTCGGTGTTGTTTTGAAATTTTTGCTTAAATTTTGCTTGTTGCGATCCATCACAGCCCCATTTTGATATTAAAACCATATTTTTCTTTTCTTCAATTGAACACTTTTCTACAACCTCTGAGACATATTTATATAAGCGTAATGTAGTGTGGTCAAGTAATGCTTGTAGTTGAATTTCAGCTGTTGTTTCGGTTACTTGTATCGATTCCTTATTAGGGTAACATTCTTTTTTGGCTTGTTGTATTATTGAGTAGCAGGGGTAGACACTTTTGTTTCTACTTTGAATAAGTTCCCACTGTTTTCTGGTAAAATCGCCTTCTACAAACAGTGCCAGTGCCTCTTGACGTGTTAATTTATTGACAGTTACTTTTTTAAAAGCAGAGTTAAATGCTTTTCGGTATTTCTTTGCTCTGGTAGGCGTGGCCGTAATTTCTTTAATAAATTTTGAAACATCAGTATTTCCTGAAGTGTGCTGGCTCATTCTGGCTGCATACGTCAACTCATCAACAGAGACCTGTTTGCGCAAATCCATAGTTTTTCGACGCTTGCTGCAATCACTTAGTTCTATAAATGATTTTGATGGTCGTCCAGGTTTCTGTCGAATGTTTATTGACCAATAAGGTAGCTCGATGTTTGATTTAAGCCATTGTTTATTGTTTTTTATAAAACTTTCTTGTTTATAACTTGCAGCTATCCATCTTTTCTTGAAATCACTCTTAAAGAATTTTAAAATTCTTGTTATGGTACTTTTTTGATCTATTGGATATTTCATGACTGTTATAAGGTGTTCTTCTAACAACGAAAACTTTTCATCAAATTTTTTACCTTTACAATCTTTCATTATTTCATATAACTCTCTTCTAGTGAACAACTTTTTGACTTCAGTCGAATCTACATGATAAATAATAAAATCAGTAAATACATAGTGGTGTGACCTTAATGAAAGACAAATAAGATATATATATATATATATTTTTTGAGATTTTATAGTTTGATAGTTTAATATATTAGATACAATTTAAGATTTACGTAGTTTGGTTAAGTTTGTACAAAAATATTTAAAAATTAGACAACAAGAATTTATTTTATAGCTATTTCAAGACGTTTTACGAGATTGTGTATATTACGAAATGGTCTACACACTATTTTTGAAGCGTTAATATAAAAAGTGGCGGACGTTGGCGGATAATTTTACAAAAGTATCTGATTGTTTACAGCCTATAGTTATTGCTCGTAAAAAAATTATAACTCGACAAGACCATACTTGTTAACAAAAACATTATTACATTATAATTTTATATGAAAATTAAAACTCAAATAGTCCATCATAAAAACGCTTTATATTATGCACAATAACTACAGAAATTTAATGTAATTTAATTTTAAAATATAGGTTATACCTTCCTCTGCCATAATTAGCCGTTTATTTTTTCAAAACTGAACAATATTATAATAATAGCTGCAATAGCAAATGTCACAAATTTTTGAATTTTTTTTTCCCACGAAATTTCAAATAACAACGCCACGTTCTGAACAAAAATACGACAAAAGGAAAAATCGAGAAGAATTTTCTGTTACATAATCTAATGAAGCAATTATCTAGCTTGAAAATAATAAAGTTAATAAGACTTTTATGCGAACTTGATTTTTTGACTTTTGAGCGGTTTTGTCATACAAATACTCCACTGTGCGCCGTAAGGCGTTAAAAAAGTTTTAATTATTTTGCGCATGCGCAGGTTATGAATGCCGGCTAAAATGAATTTCTCGGCAAATTGAAAATTAATTTCATTATTTAAGAAGTTGCAATGGGACTAAATGGACTGAAAATATGAAAAATCTCTCAAAAATTGAATTTGTATAATTTTTGTAAATAAATATATCATTTGCCCCGAAATTCTATTCCTAATCTTAAAACATAAAAGTTTACACTTTTGGCGTTTCGAACTGCGCCGGCCCCAAATGAACATTTGGTGTTTGAGTTAAGCAACTTTCAAATATTATGCAAAATTAAAATCTTTATATATTTATACTAATATTAAATACGGATATCAAATAAGGATGTCAAATAACAATATCAAATAACGATGTCTTAAAAAAAATCTCCGTGATTAGACGTACCTTAACTGTATTTGTTCGCACCCCTGCTTAATGTTTCCTAAAAGTTGTTTTGACTTTTTCTATTCTTCTTCAAGGTGGATGCTCACAATTCAAGCAAAGTCTTTAGAGAAACTCTTTTGTTTCCCATATTCTTACATTTCAGAAGGATTTGAATCAAGACAGATGAAAAAAGCCTTTCTTAATTTAACATCACTCTCTGTTATCTTTTTCATGCAGCATTTCTTCATTCTTCATCAACCTCTGTGATTTTATCTTTATAACCTTTACTTTTGTCTTTTCTTTTTTCATCTGGCCAACACATTTAACATTAATTTTCTGTAGTCCTTTTAAAGTATACTTCCCGGTACCATTCCAATTTAGAAAAAGTATATAAAGCTGTCACTGGGAAATTTTATTTAAAAAAATGACAGTAGGTGATGAAGCCATTTTCAAAGCCATTTTCTTATAAAGCATATTATTGAGCCATCATTTTTGCAACAATAAAAAATTGTAGCACCAATGCATTTTTTATTTTGTAGAGGCAACTATATTTTGCTTTTTTAATTTCACAGTCTGGATAAGATCTGATGCAAAGATCCTCTAGGATGAGTTAGAGTCACCATCACCACTATAAGTAATGTGCCGCAGCTTTAAATGCACCTTCTACTTAAATGCTAAGAGAACTATCAACGTGGTTGAACTTACAGTTGTGGCTAAATTTCTTCAAATCATAGTCAACTGACCCTCTTTGCTGGTAGCATATTCATGTTAAAAAAAATTCTTTTAAATGCAGTAAAAGCACAACTTATTTCACGACAAGCCATTATTAACCTGTAACTTATTAACCTGTAACTTCGTAAGATTTTGAATCATTGGTTTCATGATCCTCTGTAATTGGATAAATTAATTTTATTACAAGATGCTAATGTATATAGATTTTCCCTGATAGGATTTGCAGTTTCTTTGTTTACTGCAATCAATGGTGTATTATCTAGAATCATGTCAACCTCAAGAGATTTACTTTCATAAAAAGTATTACCTATTTATATCTCTTTTTAAATCCCATTTTACTAAAATATAATCAACGTATACGGTTAATAATTCTGGCTTACTCAATAAAATTCTCTCAAAAACAAAACTTTACTAATACAAGTATAGTCTGATTTTAGTACTTTGCGCATATGGATTTTGCTCGGGAATAACTTTACAGTGTAGATAACAATCTGGACCCAATCCTAAAAAGCTTGCTAAACAAAATTCAAAAAACAAAAAAGCGTAATTACGTAATTAATGAAAATTTTTGCTTAATAACGGTAAACTTACTGTATCTGGCCGCGTCTTAATTCTGGCCGATTTTCAGAAGCCCAAAATACCGCAATGTAATAGTTTATTGATCTGTTCTGAAATGAAATATGATATTTTAAGTTCGTAATTTTTAAATGTGCAGTTAAGGAAATATACACATGTGCTGGGGCTTTGAAAACATACTCGAAATATTTTACTAATTTTTTGCCTCCGTAAACTCGATGTTTGATATTTTCAAAGTTTTAATAATTACATTCAAAAATTATTGCGTTTGATAATCGCTTGAATTGAAAGTAATATTAGAATATGATGTTGTTAAAACTGTATATGTAATTATGCTAGTTTTGAATAATGCTCGTAAATTCTATTTATATGTGAATTTCTATATATAAAATTGTGGCGCTACTCAACTCCCCCCCCCCCCCCCTCTATTTTTATGATTGATTCTGATAGAGAATTTTATGCTGATTAAGAATCGTATTAAAACATGGGTCTCAAAATCAATAGAAAGTGCTCTAATCTGGAGTTGAAAGTACAAAAATGTAAGACTAATCTCTAAAATTCGTCATCTTGAAAAATGATTTTTTTTGTTTTAAAATCTTTTTAAAATTTTGTTTTAAAATCGTTTTAAAATCTTTTTATATTTTATAACATAGATTTCTAATTAAGGAACGTTATGAGAATTCATTCGTGTTTAAATTATCACGCAAATTTGGTTTAGCTGGGATCATTACTTTGTTGCCTAGAATATCTTTTAAAACTTTTATCTAACAAGTTGGGAAATTTTTTTATTGGTTATATACTAAAATAATTTCGACACCACTAAATTTTTTATATGAAAAGTATACATATTTAAAAATATTGACTTTTTTTCTAATACTTTAAGTTAACCCCCCGTGAAAATTTATTTTCATTGCGCCTTTTATATAAAAGGAATATTTCAGTACTGACTCTCCAGTAAGTTCATTTATCTTAGTATTGTGGCCCTTCGAAGACCAACAATAAACGATTTTGACTCTCTTTCCTTAACAGAAATAGGAGCGAAACTTAAATACAATATTGAAGCTACAATTCATTGGTGCAGAACTTATGTTTTACTCGCCGAAAGTACGAATTGTAGCATATGTAACGTGGTCTGCACACAGCAAGTAAAGAATGAATCAATCAATCAGTTCATTTGGAGATGTTCAGTTAAGCGATGCAAAAGAACCATCAGCATAAGAAAAGGCAGCTTTTTTGAGAAATCCCACTTACATTTATGGCAGATATTAAGATTAACTAACGTTTGGAGTAGAAGTGCGGGTAAGAATCAGGGGTTATCAATTAGCGATATAAGGCAAGAGCTTAACATTGGAAGCGATGCCACCATTGTTGATTGGAATAAATTTTCCAGAGATATTTGTCTTATATTTCATCAATAACCCTGATCCAATAGGTGGTCCAGGGTGCATTGTTGAAATAGACGAATCTGTTTTCTGTCAAAGGATGTATCACGTTGGCAGATTAATCCCGTAGCAGTGGATATTTGGTGAATATGAACCTGCTACAAAAAAAGGCTTCTTAACTCCCGTCCCAAATTGCAACGCTGCAACATTGATCCCAATCATCCATCAATGGATACTTCCTGGCTCTATTGTCTGGAGTAATATAATAACAGCATGTAATGATTTGCAAGCTCCTGTATATTTACATAGCACTGTTAACCAAACTCTAAGCTTCGGAGAACCTCAGACTGGCGTGACAAAAAATCATGTAGAAGCTATGTGGTGTCGAGCGAAAGCAAAATTCAAATCAATGATGGGGCCAACTAAACGTGAAATGATAGCTGACTATTTGTCTGAATTTATGTGGATCATGGAAAAACGTTTCCTGTTTGACTTCCTCGAAATTAAGCTTTCTGTGTACATCAAACGTTACATAGAGTATAATTATCAGCCGAGGAAGCAAATGAGCAAGTACTAGAAAGTTTCCTATCTTAAGAGTACTTTTTAGGCCTACTCAAGAAAGCTTACAGAAAAGCATGTGAGAAATTGATTAGTAATTTTCCTAGGACACTAGTTTCAAAAGAAATTATTTTTGCGTAAAAAAACTTTTTTTTTTGCGTAAATTACGCATTTTTCAGCTTTATAGGATTGGGGCCTGGTGAAAGTGCAGTAAAGAGTTGAAGAAAAACTGCCTAATATTTCCAAATAAAAGAAATTCCAACTTTCCCTAAAGCTGTTGCTGAGAAACTTTTGTAGCTATTATCTTTACCCCTTTTTTAGGCAAAGAAATAGAATAAAATTTTAATTTTTTACGGTTGATTTTGTTTTCAACCTTAAAATATTATGACCCTGGTTTCTACCATTAAGAAATGTTTTTTTTTTTTGGTTTATTAAAGACGCAAAAGTTCTTTCGAAGGAAATCAGACAGACAAAGAATTGATGTCTTCACTGCAATACGTTCCTAACGTCTGATCTGCATGCCTTGTGTTCTTTTTGTTAAAAAAAGTTAGAGCTCCCACTTCCTATTCAAACAATTCTTAAAAGAAAAATCTTTAAAATTTAAGTGTGCATTCTAAAAAAACTAAATATAGATTTTCGTTAGAGAAGGATAAAATATTTCAAGAAGAAGTGACCGTTCCATGGGAAACGACCAACCAGTTTAAAATAATTCTAAAAAATAACTAACAACCCTAGAAGAGTAATACTCTTGTAGGGTTGAATACTCTTAGAGTATGCAAATTTTGATATATTGTATTAAATTACCATGTTACATGGTGCTAGTAATGCCATTCCCAAATAAGTTGCCATCGAATATTCATTTTGTTATGTCAATTGTTTGGAATAATTCTCATAAATATTCATCAATTATGATGAAAACTTTCTCAAATATATTAAACATTTTCTTTTTAAAGTTTCGAAGAAAGTATAAAACATTTGAACAAGATCTAAATAAAAAGCGTTAAAGCCGTTGAACAATTTGAGATTGACTGTCAACATGGACGTATAAGAGATGGATGTGCAACCATGGACGTATAAGAAATGGACGTGCAACTTATTGTTTTACATTTAAGAGGCCGCAGAAATCAGCAAGCCATACGAGTTTCCGACAAACTCTACATTTTCACCCGTCAACATAAAAATCTATTAAAATGGCTGCCCACAGTTTTAAAACAGAAACTCTGATCACGTGGTATTAGTATAAACTTTTATAACATTTGTTTAATAAGACTGTTCAGGATAAAGTAATTACTTCACGCGTTGACAAATTACTAAACAAATTACAGCAAGGTAAAGGAAATTAGTTATCGGTACGAATAGATTTGGTCATTTTTTCAAGATGAACCTTTGTTACTTTAGCCAGCGTGGGTAACTTTGGCCACACTTTGGTAAAAAGATTATTTAGCTTATAACTCCATTAAATATATATTTTTTCCCACTTTTATACATGAAAATCATAGATTACACTTTAACTTTAATTATTATGTGAGTATTTAATTTTTCAGCTTTTTTTAAGGTTGGCACTACTGGCAGTAAAAGTTTTGTTGATATGGTTACATCAATATTTACCTTCCAAACTTTTCCATGTACACCTAACTAAATACGAATTTACAAAGCAATTAAGTACTCTAATTACTTATATATATAGTTGTTAGGCATTATTTAAACTATTACAATAATACGTAATCAATTTTTTTTGTTTATTGCTAAGAACGTTATGGCATAACCTATTCCAGCCCAAGTGGGGTAACTTTGGCCAAGCCTATTATTGGCCAAAGTTACCCCACAATTTGTAATTTTATTTTATAAATGTTTATTATGTTACCTATTGTTTTATATACATTAATAATCTTTTGGTACTGTTTACTGATACCATTTTGTTGTTTCCAAGTGAGATTCAAGGGTAGTGAAATCACCATGCCTAGAAACTATGTGCGGAAAGTTGGTAGTTGTAAGTATGCTGACTGTTCAAATGAAAATCTATTGAACACATTTCTAAGAAAAGAGATGAGTGTAAAAGTAACACAAAAGAGAAGAGGAAGCGAAAGAAATTGAATGCACTACCTGGCAAAAGCATTTGCTATGAAGATTTGTTACTTGAGGAAAACGTCCCTTCAATGAGCAATGGAGGCAAAAGTAAAAAACCAAGAAAGATTATCTGTGAAGAAGAAATTGACAGTCCTGATAGCATTAGTGATGATGACTCAATTATGTCACTCCACGACATGTCAGATAATTTGAACTTTTCAGAAAGTGAAGATAATACTGGACTTGAAAGACAGGATTTTCCTACAATGAGCTTGGACGAAAAGAAGTGTTTGAAGGAAGGTGATTTTGTAGTGGTGTTGTATGACAAAAACTACTATGCAGGACTCATTGACAAGATGCCTGATGTAAATGAAGAAGGGCCAACAATTGATTGCATGGAGAAGAAAAGCAAGTGCTGGATTTGGTCCCAGGAGAAAGACAAGTTAATTTACAGTTGGAAGGATGTCATTTCAAAAATTGAGCCTCCAAAACTATTGAACAAAAGAGGACATTTTAAAGTTCCTGAACTGGATGTTTTTTTTCCTTTTTAAGTGTTTTAGTTTGCAACTAAAATCTTTTAGTTTAGAATTTACTTGACAGGTTTCAGTTTTACATGTGTAACCAATTTTTTCAATTAAGTTCAATGTCGTGTTTTGCTTCTAATGTTTTATAAATAAATAAGATTTTGAATTTTTAAATTTGTCTATTACTTTCCTTTGGGCCATAGTTACTCAATGGGTGTCTTTGTACTAGAATATTTTTACAATGCATTTTATATGAGAAAACAACAAGTGGTCAAAGTAACCCCAACCCCTGGGTAACTTCGGCCAAATTTTTAAAATAACCAAAAATAAATATATTATTTTTAAATATTTAAAAAAATGGTATGGATGGATAGGGAATCTTTTATTTAATAGTTTAAAAATGTTTTTACTAACTTACTAAAGTGTTAAGGTGCAAGTTTTTTGGCCAAAGTAACCCCCTTTGACGGTTTCTTGCAAAATTTTCATATTTCATATATTATTTCATTTGCCATAAAAAGAACATAATAACCCATTTATTTTTGTAAAATAAAAATTGGTTTATATATAACTGGTAAATCATGTTATGCTAATGTTAAATACTTAGTTATTCTTGCGGTTTGCCATATATTGGTTTTACTAAATTCTTTAAGACTGTGACAAATTATTTTTTTCTTTATTGTATTTACGTTCATTTTATGTATAAGTTATCTTTCCTTAACTGTATATATTTCTGTTGTTAAGCATAAAAGTGGAAAATTCTATAAAATTCATAAACTGGAAGTCTGCAGCAATATAGTAGATGGAGTAGTTCCCTGGCCATGAGACTATTGTGCTCTAGGTAGCTACAAAACTAGTTGTTTTTTTGTATTAATTATTATATCTCTAGTTATAAATGTACTAAAGTAGTTAAGTAAATGATCCCAATTTCTATATTATCATCAGCGTTATTTCTTAAAATATTAGGAATGCCTAGGTATTCTTATATAGCTAGGCACTTAGCTATATAAAATTAAGCTTAAAACTTGGTTCTATTGCTGTTATCTTTTACATGATACCAAATGTCACAAGCATCGCAGCACACCCACTGATCACCTCTATCTCCATGGACACCACAATTAGGACACAGAGTATTATCGTTGTCATCATAATCACTATCATTTTTATCTGTAGGAACTTTTTTTTATGAGCTTTTATCTTTAACTTTTTTTTCTTTTCTTGTTTTTTTGAAGCTTCTCTTGTTCGTTCTTTCGTCTTGTTCTTGCTTCTGATGTTTAACTTTCACCATTGCGAAACCTGATAACCCAAGCAGGCTTCTACAATAAGAGGTCTCTGCACATTTTGACTTGAATTTTTTTAGAAAAAAACCTTTGATAGATGAGCCTTCTGAAGATGATGTAGAAATGGGTAACGATGAAGCAGATGGTATTGATGTTGAAAGGGAAGCATCATTAACAGAAATGTTTTGAAGGTTAGGCATTGAACAAGATCTTGTGAGGTGATTAGTGATGAATGTAGGTTTCTTTACTGGTAACTGAAAACATTGATTAAACAAATGTGTGTCAATAGCATCCTTGTTTAGAGGGAAAATGCCAGTTCCTTTAAAACCACTTTGATTTGTTCCACAGTAAAGGAACTCTGAAAAAGGGTGCGTAGTAATTCTGGAAAATGTTTCTTTGAGACTGGTCCATTATATGTTCTTGCGTATTTTAGAAGTAAACTTTGCCATTTAATTTTTACGGGTCGAAAAACAGATGTATCTAAAAGTTGAAGAAGATGGGTAAGATGAGCAGGAATGCGTAGAAGAATAACATTACTTTTTTTTGCCAATCAATAAGTGGGGAGCTAATACGAGAAATGTGATCATCAAATACAAGTACCCGTGGGTGGTTTGCAAGATGCTTTAAATACATTAAAAATATGTTTTGAAACCATTCCAAAAAATGAGGACACTCCATCCAGGCCTTATTACTAGTAGTATAAACAGCTCCATTAGGGCCACCTTTAACCCAGTCATATACAAATTTTTTCCTTTGTAGATTACATATGGTGGCAATATCTGTCCGCTAGCAGAACATGCACAGTTTACAGTAATTTGCTCCCGGCCTGAGCCACTAGTGCTCTGCAACACCCTAGCAGCACTTCGTTTTGCTAATACAATTTGTTCCTTCGGGTCAGTGATGAACCCTGTTTCATCAGAGTTGAATATTTGACTAGGAAGGTTAATAATTCCTGCATTTCTCAGTATTTTTTCTACTAAGTTAAGTCATATTTTGATGGTTTCAGGATTTTCAGCATGGCTTCTTGAATTGCTTACATGTTCAGTTTTTCTCGGTGTTACTTCAGGGTTTCGTAGCAAAAAAGAATGCAACCAGTGTTTACTTTGTCGACAATCTTTAAAAGGTGTATAAATATTGTTTGCTTTAAGAAAATCTTGAATTAGACCTTTTACCTTGCTTCTAGTGAAACCCCAGCCCAAATATGTAAACCTTTATTAGATGGCTCATCGACTTCGCTATTTTTAATTAAAAAGACATTTAAATTATTTTTTTTTATGTCAAAACATTACTTTAGTAGAATTGTATAAATTTAAGAAAGTACTTACACAACTTAGATATTAACTTTCAAGAAAAATAAAAACAAAAAAACAGGATATATACTTTTTAATTAAAAACTTAAAAGCACTTAGTTCGGCAAAATCTTTCATTAACCTTGAACAAGCCTTTGAACTGCCCTTAAAAACATCGATATTAAATATCAAATTAATAATGGTTATAAAATAGCTGTTAACCCAAGAAATGTTTTAAACTACTCCCTGGTTTAGTAAGTAAACCTCTACTATGTAAAAATAAGTAATTTCTTTTTTACATAACTGCATTAAGTAATTTAAATTATACTATTCTAAAATTGATCCTATTGCCCCTCTGATCTTATTACCCCGCTTTACCCTAGCTGGTAAATCATATTATGTTAATATTAAATTCTTAGTTATTCTTGCGGTTTGCCATAAATTGGCTTTAGTAAATTCTTTAAAACTGTGACAAACTATTTTTGCTTTCTTGTATTAATATTCATTTTATGCATATGTTAATTAACCTTACCTGTATATATTTCTGTTGTTGAACATATATATATATATATATATATATATATATATATATATATATATACAAATACACACGTCTTTTTAAGCCGTCATTAATAGGTGTTAAATAAGACAACTTTAAGACATTTTGATTACGACGACTTACAGTGTTTCATACCAGTTTAAGATATCTTTAATACCAATTTCAAGTCGTCTTAAATTTGTCTTTAAGACGACTTATTATTGGGTTGGAAACGTCCATGGTTAAAGTAGGTATGTGTGCAAAGTTTTTAAACTATTCAAATATTTAATTATTATACATCTTTGTAAAGAGCTTTAAATCAGTATTACGATGGTGAAAATTTCATAAAAAACTAATGATTCTACTAAAAGTTATGCCCATTTAAGTGACAAAAATTCATTATAAGGAATGCTAAAGAAAACTGCAACCAACCTAAAAAATTAGCGTTCGGCTTACGGTGGTTTTATTATTGAACTTCATTGTTTAGTTTATAGCGCATTACTTTGCCTCGGTTATATTTTTATTCAACTGATAACAGAATATGGTTTTTTTTGTGTGTGTTTGTGTGTAAATCACGTTTTGATTACTTTAAAAAATCATAAATATTTTAAATAAAGTTTCATTTTTCTAAAAAAAACAATTTTTTAATGAATAAAAAAGTCAAATACACAAAATGCTCATAATTGTGAATCCCCCCCCCCCCCCAACCTCTACAACAGAAGAATATTTGGTACCTTTACTGCGTGCAAAAATAGAATATGAGCGTGTCATTATTTTTTTTATGAAATTTGGCAGGTACATAGAAAATAGATATATAAAATTGATTCAAAAGTTAGAAAAAAAACCCATCATCCCTTCAATGTCAATTCACTTCCAGAACAGGAATGAAGTTTTCAATAGCAATGAAATCACTAAAAAAGTTAGTGCAAAAAAAAAATAAATTGCAGTAAACTTACAGCACTCTACTTTTAAAATATTATCTAAGTCAATATAAAATTCTAAAAAAAAGACGAGAAAAATCCATCCATACGACACCTACCTCGAGCACGCGGTGAAAAAATGGTCACAGATTTTATCTTAAAATCGGTGCCGTGAATAGCAGATACGCACATACCTAGTTAAAGGCATCTTAAACTGGTTATACCGAAAGACGTCTTAAATTGGTTGTTCCGAGAGACTTCTTGTTAAGATGTGATAAAGACGTCTTAAACTGATTATTTCGACAGACGTCTTGTTAAGATGTCTTACGGACGTCTTAAACTGGTTGTCGGAAGACGTCTTAATGAGGTATGGAAAAGCCATCAAAAACACGTCTTTAACTAGTTGCAGACGTCTAAACGAGTTAAATGTAAGTTACATACGTGTAAAAGTCGTCTCATGTCGTGTGGGTACATACTAAAACGTCATTCTATCAATTTTCGAGACTTCCATAGTTTATGATAAGAATATAATAAAAATGTAAAGTTTTTCCATCTTTTAAAAAGGATTTTGGTTCATACCATAAGTGTTAAAGAAAAGATTGTCAAGTGATAGCCAGCACATATCTCTAAAAAATTTTTCGATAATTTTTTAAAATTACAACAAATTAAATAAACAAAGCATGCAATATGGTTTTACTATTTAATCTGGTTTTGATCTTTTCTTAAAATGTTTTATGCTTGAATAATGGTGCTTTGTGTGTAGTGTATCACCATTGGTAGTTTTTAGTTCATAATGTCCTTTATTATCAAATTTCCGAATAACTTCATATAGCTTTTCTGAGATTAATTGCTAAAACTTCTTCTCCAGCCATGAAAAGGCAATGGCTTCAAGTGTACTTGAAAGTCAGTCAGCTTTAGAATACCTCGTTATAAAAATCAATAAAACAATAACAACTTGATATGAACATTCTCATCCATTCAAGCATATAAAGACTAATATAAAATAAATACTTTTTTCGGTATCTGAATCAACTGATACTTCAATGAATGTTTGTTTAACTTACCCCGTAGGATCAATTTAACTGTCTATTTGTTCTAAGGCAATATCTTCTTAAACAAATCTGAAAAAATTTTTTTTATCTTAGCTGATTTTGAGCAGGTTAAGCTACGGATCTTAAAGCAAAAAAGTTATGTAAATCAAATCCATCGCTTAAGAGATGTGGTAGATTTAGTAACTATTACACAACTTGCCCCTCTCCTTCCTTGCCTTACAAAATTAATATTTATAAATTGTTATCTACTTTTCGCAAATACACCCATAATTAGTTTCCGCCTTGAAACTTTATTGCTTTTTCAAACCAATGACAATTTTGAAAACTCAATATATTTACTTATCAAAGAGAAAAAGAAAAAGTAAAAACGAAAGCAGAATCAAAGTTATCATAAATGACGCGCTTAACTCATTTCCAGCACCGCATAATTCAGAGGCCTCTTCTGCTACGGTACTTTCATTAAAACAATATCCAGGGTCTTTTCGAAACGATTCTTCTTGTAAATAAAATTCAGTTTCAATATTTTTCTTTTGATCCAACCCCATGGAAGTTGGTTTGCATCCATCTGGTATTTCAACAACTATAAATATAAGATTTGTATCCGGAATGTCAGCCAAATAAAAAAACTGATTTTTATTGCCACAATCAACACGTAAATTGGATGTAGCTCTTTTGTTTTTTTTCAACATTTCAAGTTCCTGATCGTAAAATTCATTCCATTTTGTACTTTGAAACAAGAAAAATGACAAACTATTTACGCAACTGACATTTATCATTTCAATCACTTGTGCATCAGCCTTATGGTTCTTCAACAGTAAAACAATGATCATGACGGTAGAGTATAACATACTCCATATTGAATGAAGAAGCCATGCAAAAAACTTGAATACAAATTTTGCCGGTTTAATTAGCGTATTGGCAGCCGAAACGTAAGTTTTCGCTTCTTCACAAGAGGCTTGAGTATCATCAAGGTTAACAGTTCTGAATATCGACTTTTCTGTTAGAAATTTCATGAGCCCTCCTTGGTACTGTCCAAAAAACTTACCAATCGCAAGAACACCTAGATTGCTGACAACAATATAACCGTTTTCATCTAACACGGCGCAGGTCACCGTTCTATTATCCTTACATTCTAGTGATATTGATTTTGTTACGTTGTCGAGCATGTCATATAACAAATCTGATATCATTTCAGTACCTGTAACTAAGAATGACAACCAACTTATAACGAAAGTAAAATACCTACGTACGTAATAAATATTATATTCAGATATTTATCTTTAAACACTTAACAAAAACAAAGTCAAACTCAACGTCAAACAAAACAAACCCTTACAAAAACAACGTCATTCCAAATATTTTCGTAAACTTCATAATCAAAGAATTATCAGGTAGTTATAAATAAGCAATACTATCAAAAAATAATGAAAATGAGGTTTTCACAAATGTTTTGGAAAAGAAAGCTGGGATTGCAAGACAAAAATTGTTTAAGCAATAAACACAAACCTGCCATTAAAACTTTTTCACCATTTTGTTCCATCCAAGAGGAAGCTTTAACTTGAACGTAAACATACTTATTGGAGATCAATTTCGCTTGAAAAGGAACTGAAACTATGATATTAACATTAGGAAAAGCAATTGCTTGCTCAAAGAGAGAAATCCGAAGTGAATCGCGATCGGGAGAACCAGTGTTGTTGAGAGAAAAATATCTATTAATTAAAATGTATTTATTTCTTAGTGTAAACGAATGCAGAATATTTATATAAATACTTTATGTATCTACATAGATATATTTCTATATGTATTAAATATAAGATTTTCTTTTTCATGTTTGCATTACATGGAGAGGGTTAGCGTAAATCTAATACATAAGTTATCCTTTTTGTGAGAACTTGCTTTAGAAATGAAAACAAAAAAACCCGTACTTTTCTCTCTAACGAAATACCTAACTATATCTTAAACGGTAGACAAAAATAACGGCATGAAATTTCAGAATGGCTATTTTTTAATCATACTTTTCTTCATTTATTTCAATATGGAAAGTGATTTAAAATACTGTATACTGTTTTCTTTTAACCAATTTTTAGCTTTGGAAGAGACCTGTACAAAGTGGTTTGCAAAGTATGTAAAAATGTTTTTGAAATCTCTTCCTGTATTTTTTAACAACCCTTTTGAAGTTAATTAACAGATTTTGTATATCGCTAGAGACACAAAGTTTCAACTTTTTAACTTTAAGCAAAAATTTTCTAAATACCTTGTGTAACCTCCGTTTGTACCCACAAATAGAGAAATATAATCAGGATCTTCTAACGACTTTTCAGCCTGGTAGATTTCCCAACTTTTGTTAATGGTTTCAAATACTAAACCAGCAGAAACAAGTAAATTTGTAATCCGATCTTCATCACAGCTCTCTATTAAGTTTTCGACATCACTTATGTTTGCCAAATAGGCTTGTAGCTCGGAGGCTGTTGGAAAAGCCTTTACATCCTCAGTAATCGAACTTGTGTCTGCTGATGCATTTTCGCAGAAAGTCCATTGAGGTATTTGAACGTAAGTGTAAACAGGAGTATCGGTTGAGTTTTCAGGAATGGGGGGAACGTAAAGAGCTTCTATACCTTTTTTAATTAGGTCTACATTCATAGTCCAATTGAGTTCAACGTAAGTAAGGTCCACTTCGCTTAACGCGATAGTTGAACTCAATACTGTGTTATTAATTGAATTAAAGTAGTAGGTCATCTTGTTTTCCACAACCTTGGTATCATTAGCATATAACCAATAAGTTGGAAATGTCATTGATCCGTTCTCCCCTCTTATCATTTTTTCTTTTAAAGTCTTAGAGTCATTGTTCACACTGTATTCAAGATCTTCAAAATAAACATTAGGAGGAGTTGGAAGATAGCCACTTTGGTCTTTAACTTTCGGGTGTAGAATTATAAATCCGTTATTATTGATTATTATAGAATGACTAAAATATCCCAAATCGCTGACAGGAACTTCATTATTCAAAGCTCGGATAAGCATATCCACTCCAACTACGCCAGAGATTTGATTATTTTGTAAAACAGCTAATGACATGGTTAAGATCTTACCCGCTCCAGTGCTGTCTAGATAAACTGGTGATAATTGTGCTTTTAAGTTGCCCTTGTAATTAGCAATTGGACGACTTAATACATTTATATACTCTACAACAATGTCCCAAACGTTTCCGATCGTTTCTACATTATAAAAATAACCACGGTTGTTACAAGACATCTCTTTAAGAGCACGATCATCAGGGTTTTTAACTCTTCCCACAAGAAATGAAAACACTCGCACTGATTTATCAACATTTATTTTATTAAAAACATCTTCAGCAGCGTCTTTATAATTGCCTTCAATCCCATCGCTCACAACGATAACTATTTTGTTACAATTGGCTGTGAATGTTCGGTTGTAATTTGCCTCTAATGTAAGAAGAAAAAAATGATATACCCTTTTTTTTACCGGAAGATTTTAAATTTACAGATGTTGAAAACTTCACTTTCAATGTCAAGAGAAAGTCATAAAAGCAGAGTTTTTTAAAAGGCTGAAAAAATTATCTTTTATCCGAACAGAAGTAAAGGTAATAATCTGCAAATGTTCTAAATTGCTATTACCGAAAAATTAACTATTACATTAAGCTCATGTGAATGATACATTATCCTAACTAGTTACCTTTTTTTCCAAACTTTTTGTTCATTGATTTTTTTCCTATAAACCTAATTCCAATAAAAAAAATTTCTTTTGTATAAATCATCTATGACAATATATTGTAACAAAGTTTAATAAAAAGTGCCTATAGGTTATAAACTAGAAATCGTGGTAAAAAATGGAAAGTGGATGTAAGTGACTTCCAAGTAAAACGGAGTTAATAATGAGCAACAAGGAGAATTCTTCCTCGTTAGCAAGAGAAAACATAGCTCGACATTTAGGAGCGTAACATAGCTACTTCATATTTGTCATGATGTAGAAAACGTGCGAAGAAAAAGTAAATATTATTTAGCAAAACCAAACTGAAGATTTCCAAAATTTTGTTATGAAAAAAAACGACCAATTCAATACTAGCTTACTTGTCTAAATATTTCATGGATTTAAAAACACCTGTAAGTTTTTCTGACCAGAAAATAGGCAATTGCTACAACCGATATTTTAACATTCTACTTAAAAACACTTGTTTATAAAATGTATTTAGCTTACTTGAATTAAGAACATTAAATGCCATGTTGATGCCTTCTGATAGTTGAAGAACATTACTTGGTGATTCAATTTTATTAATTAACCACTTCATCCTTTCCTTGTTAAACTTTGTTGCCTGGATAAGAAAAGGTACCTTTCGATCTAGAAAAGCGGCCGTTTTACTAACCGTTATTACGTTAAAATAATCATTTTCTACTAAAGTATCGATGAGGGATTTTGTCAGAAGCTTCGCGATATCTAAAACATAAAAACGTTAATATTACACATACAAAAAAATCGAGTTGTTCTTCCCAACAAATTTCCCTGTAAAAGTATAACAAACAAGGAACAATCATTAAGTGCAGTTGTAATTGAGCATTTAATCACTTAAAAGTAAAAGACTGGTGACAAGCCATTTTTTTCTTTGGGCCATTTCAAACATAGTCAGAGGCATAAGGGCGGAATTCATGAAAATTGTAAGTTAGGTTTTAATGCACGAGATATACCCTCGTTTTAAATATTTTTGACGTTTTGACGTACAAAAGTGATTTCAATGTTTAAACGCTGAACTGTTAAACCTTTTTTAAATAAAACAAAGATACCTTAAGATTATTGTAAAACTTACGCTTTTATTCTATTTTATCATCAAAACCAATTGAAAATGTTAAAATCAAAAGAGTTCAAAAAATAAAGTAAATAAATAAATCATTAAACATAAATCCTTTCTAAATCATGGGCTAAAATTTAATCACGGGCAAAAACCTATTCAAAAATTAGAAAAAATGATAAATCAAGCTCAAAACTCAAATAAGATTTATAGATTGATCAAAATCAAAACAAAACATTCCTGGAGAGTTATTCATTTTTTTGTTATCTTTCAACTAAAAATAGTTGAACGGTTTTTAATACCATCTTTAGAGTCGAATGTCTAAATATTTAAATTTTGGGTATAACAAAAAGTAAATCTAGTATAAAATAAAAAATAACTCTCCCCTTTCTCTTAATAAAAACTTAAGCTTTACCCCAGTCCCAAATTTCAACTTTAATACCTCTCAACTTTCTCTCATCTAATTTAACAGTAGAACACAATACTCATAGTTTTAAACCATCAAAAAAGGCACTACGGTAATTTAGTTATTCTAAAGAGTTATAAAACTGAATAAATACCAAAGTTATCTCCTGTCATGGAACCAGATCTATCAATTACGACGACAATGTCTTTAGGACTTGCAGCACTTTGTTGATACCACAGTCGACGTCTGCAATCATATAAATCAACATTGGTCTCATTTAAACCGTTTAAGTTCCCAGGAAACATTCGGAAAAGACCTGGAATGATATCATCATTTAGTATATAATACAACAGATAAAGTTATATATATATATATATATATATATATATATATACATATAGGTTGTCTTATTAATCACAAATTATCGAATAAATCACTTCGTAAACGGCGTATTCATTCGTCCAAAACACCGGTATCGCATCCTATATTGGTACTAGTAGTGTTCGAAACAACTTATTTGATGTAATTCTAAATATTATATTGATCCAAATTATCTCAATTCCTTCAGCAATATTTTTTTCCTTGTACCACCTTCAAGACAAAGAGCTCGTAAATTTATTTTTCAGGGTTTCTTAACTGACCATCCAATTTTACGAAGATGTTTTTTATCAAAGTGAATTAATGAAAACAATTAAAGTCAGGTTTCCAGGGGAATTTTTGTTTTAATTTCTTTTTTAATTCGTCAACATCTCTAAAGACAGATTTTTAAATGCTTGATTAACTAGGAAATAAAATATCAGTTCCTTAGTTTGACAGTTGCATTTAAAGAACTCTGAATTTCATGAGTGGATAAATTCAAACTGGTAACAAATTTGCTAGATTATTGAGCCCTCTGATTTTATCTCTTTAATCTTTCAAAAATTTTGTTATCTCAATTCAAATCACTTTCAGGATTCAACTGAATACTCAAGCTCTGATGAGTTATAGGATTATGCAGTAGATTGAAAACCATCCTAATCATGCTTAACATTCATTCCATCACTTCATTAGTTTGCTAGTTGTTTCTCCACTAGTTTTTACATTCTTTTCTCACTACTCATTTTATTTTATTTACAAGTTTTTTAAAGTAAATGCTTTTTTACAACTCCTAATTTTTGGACTTTTGCTATTTTTTCTCTGAGGCGTTTACAGCTCAGTCTTAACCAAGCAGCGCAAAAGTATTTGCAAAAAAAAATGATAATAAACATCTTCCAGCAATATGCTTATGTTGTTTTTAGAGAATTCTACTAGCCATTTAAGATATCCGCAAAAAAAATTTGTCTTCTACGTTTTATTGATGCTTCATAATCAACCAAACTAGCTAGATTGTGTTATAAAGATGATTGATAATGTAAGTAAAAGTGTTATTTGAACGATTCTATTTCAAAAATCATACAAAAAGTGATTAATTCTGTATTATAATACATAACAGAAAAAGTAAATGACATATATTGTATTTGGGGGGAAGATGGGTGGAGGTGGAGTGGGGGACATTTTTAAGATTTGAACAAAAAGAACATCATCTTTTACCTAGAAATAATAAAGTTCGTCTCTTAATGATACAACTTTAGCAAGTTGCAAAAATATCATTACTCTGATATACATAAGAATTGCAGCACACTCTAGCTTTTATGCAATTCTTAATTTATTGAGTTTTCTGAAAAAAGACATCAATCTTATGCTTGCATAAAGGCAATGCTGCTAAATTGTATTTTTATTACAGTTAACTTGTTATAAATCATTAGCTGAGTCAAATAAAAGCGCACGCGATGGTGGAGGTTAGAGGGGGTGCAGTGAGTTTGATAGGGTAGAAAAGTGTTGGAAGTAAGGTGAAGAAGGCGTTAGGTAGGAAGTTCCCCCCTCCCCCAGGCTCTAGTTTGTTTAAAATTGAGTCCCTAAAAGTACAAAAACAACGATACGTAAATGATACATATGTTGTTATTATTACATAAGTTATATTGTGCAATTGTTTCCGCTATCGTATATATTTCGGTATAAAAGTCGAGACCAATTATCTGTTTATTTGCAAAAACAACATTTAAGCAAAGCGTTCATTAAAATTTGATTGGTCCAAAACAACAAAAACGAGCATTTTACAACCAAACAAAAACATTTCAGAGTAAAATTATTCTCTTTGTTCAAAGTTAAATTTTGCATTTTTTTCTAATATAACTTTAGACGTAAGCTTCAAAAGAAAATCTGATTGTAGATTTGAATTCAGCTCACCGTAATTAGGTTCAATTCAGCAAACATTTTGTTTACAAATATAATATTCAGTTCAATATAAGTATTAGCATTTCACTTATTTAGCATTCAAAAAAACCCAACCAAGTAATTATATAACTACTTTGCAAACTATTTCCGGATTTTAGGACCTGCGTTGTTTATTGTTTTTAAAGTCATAAAGAAAGATTACAAATGAAATATTTTATACAAGGATTTAGATTTAACTCTGTTGAGACTTCAAATTTTACTTTAAGATTTCAGCGTAAGTTGAAATGAAGCATAAACCTGCTAATACTATTTTTCCGGCCATTCAAGTTATACAGTGCTACAATAAACTAAATACCGGCGGATATTAACAAGGGGTTTATAATCACGTGACAATTTTGACAAAAATAGTGGATGATTGATTTTAAAAAAAAATTTTATAAAATATTAAAAGTAGAGGATTTTTTAAGAGCTTACCTGACGAATCACAGTAGTATTGAAGGATGACCGATTTGTCATTTTTTTGATTGTCTTGAAAGACTTTGTCAAGGTTTTCTGTCCATTTCACTACATTCAATATTTTCTTGTTCTTCGCGTTTACATTTGTGGGAATGTGCACAAAACTTCTCGTTTGATTGATTGGTACATCTGTAGGAAACTCTTTCACGATTTTCACAAATGACACATTAATGTCATTGTATAAATCTTTCAAAGAGCGCGAGTTTGGATAGTAAAACGTTTCTATAAACGGATCATAAGTGGAAGTATTCTTTAAACCAGTTATGTTTTCTTTTAAATTGACCAACAATTTTTCTTTTTTTGCAAAAAGCTGCTCTACACTGGCTTTAAAAGTATCGCTCAGATTTTGGCCATCTCTTTTCTTAAATTTAACATTCTTTGAAAGATTTCCTAATTTCTCCGTTATCGTTTTGTAATTAGTCATTTCGTTTGTATGGTACGCTAAAAGTTTAGAAAACTGAACGGCTGCTTCTTTTAATTTATCGACGGTAGTTACTCGCGTACTAGCTTGGTTGTCAACGAACTCCAACATGGCAAAAAAGTATATGTACACAAGTAATTTCATTTTCTCAGTTCTTCAATATTACTTCAATGATCTAACTCTTATATATCTATAAAGGTTTGTAACTGATTTTTTGTAATTTTTTTGTTAAAATTGATCTTGAGGTTATAACTCCATTCATTTACTTTTAAAACTATTAAGCAAAAAAAACCAAATTCAAGAAAAAATAACAAAGTTTTAATTTTGCATTTAGATTTCTTGAAGTTTCCACCTCACGGTCTGATTTTCAACTCATTTTTTTGTGTTCTTGAACGAAATAAAAAAAAACGTCAACTTTGTATTCAGGTTACAGAATAATCAATTATTTGAGGCAAATGAGTATTACATTGAAAAATACAGTTTTGTAATAAATTATAAATCTGATTTTTAAATTTCTATTCTAACTTTTATTCAGGTGTTTCTATTGAGTTCACCTTTCGAGTGAACTCAGTAGATGATCTTTATGAGCAAAGTTAGTGATTCTCATAATAGTAACAAATCTGTTTATAAACAAATGCCTTAATTAGCTGAGGTTTTATAAAAAAACTATAATACAAGTTAAAAAAAGCTGATCTCAGATCTATCTTTCTTTTTGTTGTTGTTGGCAATTAATTGATTATAAACTCGATTACTTTTTTTATTGAATGAAGAACTTTAAAGAAGCCGTATCTGCTTTAAAGTTGGTTGCTTCAAATTTGTAACTTTAAAATAGGAGCTTTAAGCTTGAGAGCTTTAAAATGCGAATTCGAAAAGACGGGATAAACTTTTCAGAGCTGTTTTTAAAGTAGAAAATTTTTAAAATTTTTAAAAAAGCAGATACTTGTGATTAAATATTCACTTTAACTTCTGAGGCGGCAATAATTATTTTAGTTCAAAATTAATTACCCACTTAAAAAATAAAAAATATTTTTATAAGCTAAAGGTATTTTTATATACCAACTATAATTATCTTGTAGTAAAACCAAACTGCTGCGGCAGTAGTTATTCCCTTCGGTTGAGTTTCCTTTGGGCTGTATTAAGTCCATGTGTTCCCATACCCTCCAGATATTGTAGAAAACATTTGAGAGCAATACCTTTCTTGCAGCTGTTCTGGCAGACGTTAGACTTATTACCTATTTTATTTTGCTCGTAATCAATTTTCTAGCCTTGCCTTGCTTGACTTGACTTTCTTGATCGTCCAAGTGCGCCAATTTCCATAATATCTGATTCTTGATACATCACAACGACAGAGTATCCTAAAAAATTCATTTTCAGTTTTATGTTAATGTATTTTTAACAAAAAATAAAAAAATAATCTTTTACTTGCTGGATCAAAGTGACGACGACAACTTGACGTAACTATGAAAGCCAAAAGTTACGACGAAGACCTAAACCTACTACAACGGCCTAATTATACCTAGATGGCCTGAAGTTACCTCTTTTTATGGCTAGTCCGAAATATGATAAAAATGTTTTCATGTTGTTGACTGTAAATAAGTTAAAAAGCTGTAAGACGCTTTGGATAAAATATTCTTTTTAAAACCGCACAGATATTAAGTATACATATTAAGTAGATATTAAACTAAAGACATGTAAACTCAAATTAAATTTCACCCTTAAAAACCTTCTCAAAGCCTTCCCCACCCCTCCTCCTCCCTATATCCTTTTAATCACATTGAAAATATAACCTAAAAAATTACTTTTAAGTTTGTATAATTAAGCCGTTAAAAAATTTTAAAAGCTAGTTAATAATTTTTCAATAATTCCTCAAAAAATAAAAATGAAAAATGATAAACTAAAATACTATGTTATTTGTTTAATTTAAAAAGCAATTATCGAGTAGTGAGAATAAAGCTTTCTATTTTATTTTGTATTTGTGATTTCTGTTGAAGTTTTTTTTTTAAATTTTAAATGTAAAATCCGATTTCTAACCCATACACTCATGTAACTGGGTTAATAATAAGTTATCAAGTTTCAATTTTTATGTCGTAAATATTTTTTGATCACTTGCGAAAAAAATGTTTAGTTTCACATTTCCTGGAAGAATGGTACCGAACGGGCCGGTCAAAAGCGGTAAATCCCACAAAATATTAGCAAAAAACGTCAAAATATGGGTTAACAAAATTCTTCGGGATTTTAGAAATAGCAAATGTTTATGTTATCAACGGCATTCGAGACTAGCACAGACAAACATTGTACAAATAATGGTTTTATTTAAATCCTATTGATACGCGATTCATTTGATGCTAATTACAAGTAATTATAACTAATCGACACGGGTTCATAACGGTAATTTCTAAAGTTCCATTAATTTGAATAAAACTGTCACAAATGAATTATCGAGAAGACAAAGCAAGTAGATTAAATAATCTATAACTATTGCACAGGTAATTAATGAAGATAGGAAACGCAAATTTAGCAGGCAGATGGCGAATATCAAACAGTAAAAAAAATATAATGGTAAAATTTTGAAAAAGCGTTCGAACAGACTCGTTTCATTATTAAATAGCTTTTAATTTGCAAACAAAAAGGTGTGCGTTTTATCTTACTACTTGCTGAAAAGATGACGATTTAGAAAACAAAAGATTTCTTTCAAAATATATTTTCGGTTTATTTGTTAAAACTTTCTAGTTTTCTTCAAACGTAAGATGGCCAATGAAATGCAAGATGGCCAATAAAACTCAAGATGGCCAATAAAGTGCCAGTTGATATGTAAAACTTTTAGAAATTTTTTAACCGCATATCATACTTAGAAGACTTGGTTTCCAAATCGCATTAAAAACAGCAAGATTTTTTTCTGCAGTTTAAAATTTTTATTTAAACCAAAAACAAATGCAAAAAAAAAAAAAAAAAACAAAACCAGTAAGTAAATTTATTGAAATTATTTTTGAAAATATTTTTGAGGTGATTTTTCAAATTGCAGCTACAAACTTAAAATACAATTTATTAAGTGAATCAAAATATTATATATATATATATATATATATATATATATACATATATATATATATATATATATATATATATATATATATATATATATATATATATATATATATATATATTCTAGAACATTATGATTATAATTCTTCTAATATAACAATTGATATTATTATTATTATTATTATTATTATTATTATTATTATTATTATTATTATTATTATTATTATTATTATTATTATTAATATTATTATTATTATTAATATTACTATTATTATTAATATCATTATTATTATTAATATTATTATTATTATTAATATTACTATTATTATTAATATTATTATTATTATTAATATTATTATTATTATTAATATTATTATTATTATTAATATTATTATTATCATTATTATTATTATTATTATTATTATTATTATTATCAATATTATTATTATCATTTTTACTATCAATTATGTTATTACTATTATTACTACTAACTACTAACATTACCATCATAATAAATCATAACTCCGATCAAAAAAACTTGAGTGGAGAACGTTAGAATTAAGAAAATTGTAATCAAATCAACAACTGTTAATTTGTTGCAATTTTTTAAATTCGGCCTTTTTTTTAATATTATTAAATATCAATGCATTGCTTGTTACTATGGTTGTTACCATGCTTGTTGCCACGTTTTTTTATCATGCTTGTTATTCAACCTTCTTCTAAATTAAAGGAAGTTAAATTAGAAAGATTTATAATGTTTTTGCTGTATATATTGATTTCTTTGAAAACATGACGAAGACAACGACAATGATGATGAGAATATATGCTTATAGCAACTAATATAAGACCATGATAAAGTTGAAGATGACAAATAAAAGTATAAAAAATCATATTAAAAAAAAATAGAAAGACGTTGAATCAAATTTTTTGAACAGATTTCACACGACTCGCATGCAAATGAAAATGTAATACACATACAAAATTATAAATTTGAATGACAAATCACATAATGCATACATATATATTTACATATTGAAATGTATTTCCTGGTTATAAAATCAGATTTTGCAATCTCCGACTGTATTCAAAGAATTAATATATATTGTCGAAAGGTTTCATTCGCATTAGTTACAGTATTTATCTATTAACTTAAAAATAATAAAAAAAACAACATTCGAAGCGTAAGTTTGTATCTTTTTCAAAAGCCATGTTGAAGTGGTCAGTAACCAAAGATAAAGAAGCGGATTTTTTATCAGTAAATTATAGAAGAAAATCTTATTCCAGACCCTTGTCAACGGGATTCTTTAACGATGACTATGATTTTACAAAGCAAGAAAATTGCTTGTTGAATCAACAGTCTCGGTTTAGTAGTTTGTCGAATGGTAATATTCATAACGATTCCATTAGTTCAATTCCAACATGCGAAGGGACTGCGGTAAATATGAATTTTTTAGATTTAAATGGCATTGAAAACTTAGTATCTTCAAAAAACTCCTTTAGTAACAGGAGGCGTGCCTCAACACTATGCGGAGGAGATCTAAAAGCATTCTCTAAAGGAAACACTCCAAAAAGAAAACTATCGACCCCAATAATGCCAATTATTTCAATTAAACATGGCGTAGCGTGTCCAGAGATTTGCGTTGAAGACAGCGACGAATGTTATTATTCAGAAAATGCTCTTTCAAAAGAAGAGTTAATAGTTTGTTCTTCAGATAATAAATTGGTTTACTATCGACAAAAGTGTGATTCTCCAACGACTTCTTCACAATTGCCTGATCTAGAAGGTCCCACATTTTCAATAAACTCTGATAATCTACCATCGGAATCGAATAATCAATCAAAATCATCAACTCAAAATTTACAGCACGATATAAATAACTCAACAAAAATAGTAACTCCCTTAAATAATGATGATTTGACTGAAGCCTATTACTCAATTTCTAAATTAAACGAAAGAAATAAAACTGACGATGATGCAAAAAGCCAAAACCACAGCTGCATTACAAATGATATAAAAAATGATGATACAAAAAAAGATGATACAGAAAAAGATGATACAGAAAAAGATGATACAGAAAAAGATGATACAGAAAAAGATGATACAAAAAACGATGATACAAAAAACGATGATACAAAAAACGATTATACAAAAAAAGAAGCCGCAGCTGCTTTAGAAGCCAGCATATCTAATTCAGAGAACTTCATAAAAAAGATTAAAGAAGAACATTTAAAGGATTAAAGGAATGGAAATGCAATATGATTTTAAGCCATAAGTACGATGAGTACATAAAATACAGAATGGAAGAAAATAAATTGAATTCAGATATCGATCCAATATGTAAAACCCATTTTGAATTAGACGGGAACAAGCTGATGTACAAGGAAAACCTCTCCATATACATTTTGCAGCTATAGTTAAAGATCGCATGCTAACTCTTTAATAGGACTTTATTAAATTATTATTCAGCCATCTTGAATGCATAAAATTTTACAACTAATTATCTAAAATGTAAACTGATTTAGCGGCGGATGTACAATATATTATTCGCATAAAGATAGTTACGTAATATTAATTACGTAATGTTTTTCTAAAATATAATATCATGCTATTGAATAGCAAGATTATATACATTATAAGATTATTATATTTCTATTGTGATTTATTAATATTGTTTCTATACTTATGCAATAGCTACTGCTATAAGAATTGTAAAGATATAATACATAGCTACAGTAGAATCTTGATATAACGAACCCAGAAAGAAAAGAAACGTTTTATGTCGAAAGACTTTTAATATAGAAACCTATGTTAAAAGATCAGAATATAGTTTATCAAGGTATTCGTTATATCGAGGATGAACTATATTGAGATTTTATTGAAATTTTATTGTATTTAAAATTAATCTGCAATTTTAAGTATTTGCTAAAATATTTATTTCAAAATATTATATATTGATATGAATTTTAAAAACTGCATCATTTTTATTACTATTATCAATACTGCCACATAACTACCAATGGCTGAAATATGTATGTATGTATTTATGTATGTATGTATGTATGTATGTATGTATGTATGTATGTATGTATGTATGTATGTATGTATGTATGTATGTATGTATGTATGTATGTATGTATGTATGTATGTATGTATGTATGTATGTATGTATGTATGTATGTATGTATGTATGTATGTATGTATGTATGTATGTATGTATGTATGTATGTATGTATGTATGTATGTATGTATGTATGTATGTATGTATGTATGTATGTATGTATGTATGTATGTATGTATGTATGTATGTATGTATGTATGTATGTATGTATGTATGTATGTATGTATGTATGTATGTATGTATGTATGTATGTATGTATGTATGTATGTATGTATGTATGTATGTATGTATGTATGTACATCATCGCCACCAACCATTCTGTTACATTTTGACTAAATTTTAAATTTCTTTAATTGAAAAAAAATGATCCCACTTTAACTCATACTGGCTCTAACTAACTCATGTAAAAACTTTAATAGAGACTTTTTTTAAATAAAAGTTACTAATATATAAAAAAGAGGATCTATAAAATATATTCCCCCTTTTTATAAAGGGGAATAATAGTTTAATGTACACTCATCGAGAGTATACTACTATACCTTAGAATAATAGTATAGAGTATACTCGGCGGAGCTTTAAAAGTACAACTATCAATACTGTTTTTGAAGCTGAGAATTCAATAATCGAAGATATTTCCCTCTACTCAAAGTAAATCATTGCATTCGTGAGAAAGTAAAACATAACTGTAAACAAACAATTTCGAAGTTTTCCATCGTTGCAAACACATTAATCATAGAATAAATAAAAGTGCGACAAAGCCGAAACACAAGGTAAACGCACCTGTACAACTTGATGAATGATAAAACAATAAAAAACAATTGAAGTTTAAAATTGGTTTCGCCATAAGTAAAAATTCAAGCCATTTTTATCAATTACTAAAGAATATCAAATATGTATTTTTTAAGCCTGGAGTTAACATATCATTATTATGGGCATTAATAATTTAATGTTCATTTTTGGACTAAGTTAAAGTGCTAGAGGTTTACAAGGTATAAGCCATACACGTATACCATTCTTTATGGTGGTAATTGATACACAAACTAGACTAATCCAAAAAATAATTTACCGCAACCACACAATCCACGAACTCACTTAGAGCAAGAAAATCAAACTTAAAGCAATACAACAAGTTAACGAGCTATAGCTCTAAGTTGTATGCTGCAGGCCTCTCCAGGTCTCCAATTTTGTATTTTGGTGAACTGTTTTGAATTGATTGACGAAATTGTGTAGTCACTCTGATATTTTACTTAATCAGTTGCAGAGGACAAAAGCTGATCCTGATAAATTATATGAATAAATTTTGATCTTTGAAAACAGCACTCTAACAGAAAGAGAGAGATTATGGGAGCTGTCGCATTGGAAGTCAATACTGAAATAGCAGGAGTAGGCTCCCCCCCCCTCGCCCTTTTTCTTTTTTAATAATTGATGATGATTGAAAATTTTATGCTGATCTGAAAAATATGAAAACATACACCTGAAAATCAACGGAAAGTGCTCTAATTCAAAGTCAAAGTTTTTTAAGAATCCCTCTGAAAACTCTAATATTTATCATTTTTTTCAAAATGTTTTTCAAATCGCTTTGAATTGAAACGAAAATAAATTACGGCTACATTGCGCAATAATTAGAGCTGGTTTCCATCAGGATTGTTATTTTTAAGCGTTATAACGAAATGGCATAAATTAAAGGTTTAACGACTTTTTTAATGTAAAAACCGTATTATTAACGAGTTGCTTTTGTAAGCTTAGAGATCATTAATTTGTTATTCTCAAAATGGTAAATATTATTGTTTTTACAGTGATTTTTTTAAAAATTTGACTTCAAATTAGAGCACTTTCCGTTGATTTTCAGGTGTATGTTTATATATTTTTCTGAATCAGTATAAAATTCTCTATCATAATCAATCATAAAAAAAAAAAAAAAAAAAGAAAAAAGAAAAGAAAAAAAGTTGAATGTTAAAATCAACCTATCTGAAGTTATGCACGGGTTAAGTTTATTGGATAAAAAAAGACATCGTTTTGAACAAAAATTAACAAATATGTTAGAAACTTAAAAAATTAATAAAAAACTTTCTCATGTTAAAATTTTTTGAAATTTTTATGTACTCAAGTTTTTTTTTACATCGTGATTTTTTAAATATACTCCTAGTGGGGAGAAATGGAATAAAAATAGGGAGAAATAGACAAGTGTTCATTTATTGATTTCCCTAAGGCATGCACTTTAAGTCATAAAAATTTCTTTGATTACCACAAAAAATTATGTTCATATTGATTTAGTGTTGGTGTAAAATATATTGCTTAAAATTTATTCATAGTTAAGTAAAATTATTAGTGAAGCAATAAAACCTATAAAAAATTTTAAAATATTATTTTGCTGATAGTAATGATAAGCTTTCTTAATATTACATTCCAATTGATCCAGTAACACATAGTAAAAATCTAATCAAGGCAACTAAAAAGTCGTTGTTTTATTACTTTTAACCTATTTTTGTTAGTATTCTTAATTGTCACCATGCTTACAAAACTAAATCCAAAGTTATTCACACCAGAAAATCATTTAGTGTATTATCCTAAGTTTTTATTAAATTTTGGACTCTTACATTTGCTATGGTGAATGTTACCTGAAGTGAAGCACCAATGCGTTAAACTAGTTACTTAAAGAGTTGAGTTTTTGATGAACAACATCACTTGTGTAGATTTTTTCAGTAAGTATTCTATTGATTTGGGTCCCAAATTTGTAGGTAGATAATTTTTTTTTTCATTCTCTTCCTGTGGTGTAGATTTAGTTGTAAATACCATAAAAGTTCGCGGACAAGTCTTTTATAATTATTTTTTGCCAAAGCAGAATATTTATGTTTTTTTTTTGTGGAATTTGACCATAATAGACATGTGTAAATCTTCAAACTGAGAAAACATTTATTGGTATTTTTGAAAAATCATGAATTTGGAGGATGTGTAAATACAAACAGGATCAGGAATGAGTTCTCATATAAATTTTTTTAAAAAAATTTCTGTGTTGTTTGTTTTCAATGATTGTTTGTTTTTATTATTTATTTGTGTTCTTTTAGTGCTTTTTAGTATTATTTTCTTTTAAATGAAAGTGTAAGTTGTTTGTTGAAGCAGAATAATAGTTTTGCTATTTAAACTATTTGCACTGAATTTTTTTCCATGCCCTATGTTTGATAACTAACAACTTTAGTTAATAAACAGCTTTGTTATTAATTGTCAGTTTATTTTATTTACTTTTTCATTTCAATGGATCTACTTCATTTTGTTCTGGGAAGTAAAACTGCTGCATTACATTATTTTTTCCCAGCTGTGCTAGAGAGAAGATTGTGTAATCTTTACTTGTAACCAAGCTTTGCTAAAATTATGATATATATATATATATATATATATATATATATATATATATATATATATATATATATATATATATATATATATATATATATATATATATATATATATATATATATATATATATATTCATCTATTATAATTGAAGGTAGAATATATTTTACTCAAAAGGGTTATTGAGTTCTTTGTTGCATTAGATTAGCATTAGGTTAGCAAGTGAAGTGAATTAATTTTAAAGTACTATTGTGCAACTTTTTTTGTTAATTTTTTTGCACTAATCTCTTTAGTTTTTAGAGTTTGTTGAAATCTTTAGTTTTTAGAATAAAGTAAAATGCCTGAAGTATTTTACATTCTATGAAACCTAAAAGTCAGTGTGTTTTTTAATTCTTAACTAAATTAGCTAAAAAAGTTGGTTATTTAAAATAGAAAAATCAAAAGAGATTTTACCAAGGAGAAGAAGAAAAAGGGAGTTGCTATCTTTGAGCTATTATCTTCAAGTTGTTATAAATCTTTATGCTTTATAGTTTTTATTAGTGTTTTTTTTATATGGTGATTTTTTTATTTTTTATTTTTGAAGTTTTATTGCAGCAGACAGTGATACTCATGCATACATTAGTAGATTCAAATGTTTAATTTACTTCTGTTTTAAAAATTATTTAATATTTGTATTGTTTTTTTTCGAATCTCTCTTATAGGTATTAATAGCAAATAAGCCTTTTTTTAATGAGTTTTTTCATTTGTTTTGTTTCCTTACGTTAGCAGATTTTTGTTTTATTGCGGTTTGTTTAATTGTGAGCTATAGATTTAAAATTTTTTTATGAATTTCTTTCATGCACCAATAAGTCATGTACCAGTAAGTTATTATTACAGATTGAATCTTATTCTTTAATTGAAACTAATTATAATGTGGATTTTTGTTATTGTTTTGGATTCCTTTTATTTACTTTCATTCTTTTATAAACTTAAGATCTTTTTGTTTTCATTTATATGTTTGAAACCAAATTATTGGTTTGTATTTTGCTATGAATAAATTTAGTAGCTTTTAAAGTTTGGTTTTATATTTTATTTACTGTTTATTTATTGGTTGGTTTTCTATTTATTGCAGTTTATTTAATGATGGGATGTAAGTTAAAGTTTTGAATGAATATTCTGCATGGTCATGTGTCATGGTGTCCTTTCTGTCATTCCCTAAATGCTAACCCACAGGTTTATTAGTTGGGAGAGAATAACTTTTCCTGATTTAAATAAACCTTTTGGTTTAATTTGCCATCTCAAAATGTTATTTTGTTCGTTTTTTGAGATTTAGTTCGGAGGCTGCAATATTTGTCTTTAAGTTAATCCCCTAATTAAATGAGGCTTTCATTGAAAAATTGATCGCCCAAGTAAATGAGCCTTTCATTGAAAAATTGATCACTCAAGTAAATGAGGCTTTCATTGAAAAATAGAGATTAACTTTATTTCTAAAATAAATTTTTTTTTCTATTCTAATGATTAATTTGCGGATTTAAGTTGTTTGGGTTGATACTAAGGGGCGAGGTCACTTTTAGAGAGAAGTGCTGTATTGATTATAAGAGTACACATGAAAGAAGTATATATATTGGGTTGGAAAAAAAAATTCTTTTGCACTTGCGCTGTTACAAATGGATCTTATTAGAACATGGAAAATTCTTTGATTATTTAGACTGTGCATTTTAGTTCTAGCATTTTTGTCTTAACGCATCAATGTTTCATTATTTTCTAGAAATTACCAGGCAAATATATAAGTAAGTGCTGGTGATTCGCTTGACATAAAATGTTAGATAAAAAATCACATGTTCAACAGTGGATCTTACATAGACGAATATAAAAATGTCCTAAGCCCATGGCTAATGCAGCATTGCCAAACGCACTCATCTATACAAGTCTCAACTTTTTCATTCCAAAATCTTCCAACTTATGGTTCATTCAAGGTCTGTTTGTCCGACTAAAGTTGATTCTGATTTGGTACGCAAACTGGTAGAGGAGGATCTAAGATTCAATAGCCACGGTATACCCCCCACACTCTAATGTTCTCACTCATCAGTGCTGCACTGTCTTCGTTGATTGGAAAAGATTCCAAAGTTAGGAATTTGGGTTTCCCATAGTCTGATACATTATGATAAGGAACTGCGGATGGAGATATGCGCATTTTCGCTTTCTAAAAAGCGACGCTTTGACTGATTAAATCACTTATTCACTGGCGATGACAAGTTAATACTTTATGTAAACCACACACAAAAGCGTCAATGGGTTGACGCCGAAGAGCAGACAGAGCCAGAGTCCAAAGGAGATCGTCACCAAAAGAAGGTCATACTATTAGTGTGATATGATGTACATGGCAACATGCATTTCGAGCATCTTCCTTCCAACACCATAACGGCTGATTATTTGTCCCATTACTTATAAACAATGTTGTAAAGTTTTATATTTTAGCTAAAAAGCTGCGTGCTAGAGCGGAAACAACGATTATACTCGTTTAACAAAGTAAAATAACAAGAAGCGAAAGAGGTGGAATGATTGCGAACTGCTCCCCTACCCTCACCCCTGCCTAACATTAACTACTAAGTAAGAGTATCGTTTGTTAATCGATTGTTCGATATTAATTTCTTTTTGATTGTTATTGTATCAAACTGCTACTGCTTGAAATTGTTTGTCATGTGATAAATCCAGCTTTTGGACTATTTCAATTTTCCACTACCCGCGTTTGACATTTGAATCATAAATCAATATAATATCATTTAATGAAATTTGGTTTGCACCATTTCTATTCATGTGCTCATGATATTCTCTAAGCTGGGTAACAAAGTTTTTCTCGCCACCACTTTTAATAATGATTTAAAACACTCTCGATATATCGGTAGCTAGATATATCCAATACGTGTATTTAAATGACACTTAGTTAAATCACAAACAATCTTTTCCAAATTTATTGCACTTATTGCAATCTTTTCCAAATTTTTTTGCATCTTTTCCTAATTTATTGCATCGCGAATTTTATTGAGATCACTCACTGTCGCATCCTCAAAAAGAAGTTACTAATGCTTAAATCATTTAAAACCTATTTAAGGTCAAACATGTCACAGTATAGACTTAGAGGCTTAGCTGAGATATCAATTGAAATTGACGTGCTGAAAAACATTGATATTAGTGTGTTAATTGAATCATTTGAAAAAATTAAAGCACGTTAAGTAAACATATGGCTATAATAATAAATTTGATAATTAAGAGTTGTTACGTTTTTCAATTCTGGGAGGTCTCACATTTTCATCTTGCCTATATATCATCTTTCATCTGCATACAATAGGGAATGTGACATTTTTATGGCTACAAATACAGGGCGAAGAATTACTCAATACGAAGTTGTTGAACTGTTTACAAAAGCATTTAATCGTCTCAGCCATATTGAAAAGGCAGCCCTACATATTTCGAGCATTTGGTATTTATCTGTTAGATCCCACAAAATTCAATGATTTATTTCCAATTAACAAGCTATAACTAAAAAACGGTAATGACTTTGAAGGGGTATAACTCAGGTTCATTAAATAAAAAATTAATTTAAAAATAAAAAAAGCAGCACTTTAAGAAGCCAATTTATTTGCATATTAATTTTTTTCAATCAAAGCATTGCATCTTACATAATCTAATCAGCGCAGAGTTGACTCAGAAAGGCGCTACATAAGAGGTCCATTTTAGAAAGGGAACACTTTATTCTCTTGCACAATTTCTCAAAATTTTCTCACACACCTTTTTTTTGAGAAAACTACAAAAATCCTCAATTGGACGACATTCAGGCACTTTTGCAGGGTTACCTCCTCTTTTGACTAAATTTATCTTTTTCTCATTTATGTAGTTTAGTACAGATTTTGCGTAATAAGACGATGTCAGATCGAGCCAAAATACCTATTCGCCATCAAAATAATGTTTTTCAATAAATTGAATTAGTCTATTACTGATAAAATCATTTTTGTAGACATATTGATTGATTGCAAAGCCACTTTCTATGAATATTGGTGAAGATATGCCTTAATCGGATAAGCAAGTCCAGACGAGTAATTTCTTTTCAAATTTTGCAGTAGGTTTGAATTTTAAACTTGCCGGAGTTTGAGAAACATCACTTGAACAATAAATATTGTTTCAGTTAATTGAGGAGTGGCTAAATCATTTAACTTAAATGTGAAATACGACTTGTCGCCAAAAATTAACGGTTTATTGGCGAAAATTCGGTATAGCCGACCGCACTTTGTTCTAGCTGATCCAGTTAGGTCACAGGATCTCAATGGAACTCTTCTTCTTTGGCCTGATTAAGAACTTTTTTTTTAACATTTTGCTGAGATATACTTGGGTGCACATGAATTTCCGAGATGTTTGTGTTAGCGATACACCATCTTTATGGTCAAAAACTGTTTTAAGTCTTTGGATGTTCATCTTTATCATTATTGTTAGAGCGACGTTTTTTTGAATAAATAAAACAGTTAATGTTTAAGGTTGTTTGAGTGTGATGGGGTAAGGGATTAAGGAGGTTTGGGCTCTAAGTTTATGTAGAAGGGTATATGGAAGGTTGGGAGCGAGGTTGATGGTGTGGGAAGTACTTGGTTAGAAAAGAGCACGGTTTGGGGATAGTTTAGTTAGGATGGGCAAGGTTTAATTGTCAAAAGGATAAGGTTCTGTTTACCGTCCTCAGTATATTCTGTTATACAATATAACTCAATTAACGTTCTATTATGGTGTAATGGTTAGCACTCTTTTATTCATTACGTTTATAAAATAATACAATATTCTCTTACTTATAAAACAATATTCTCTTACTCTACTTGTAGAATTCGACACTGTTTCCATCAATTACTCTTCTTTTCGGTTATTCTTTTTCTATACAAACTCTTTATTTGAAACTTCTGGTTATTCTTCTTTAATCAATATTTATTCTGATTTCTATCTAATTCTCTACATCTTCTGATTATTAAAAATTTCTTCTTATTATTCTCTTTTATTCACTTACAAAACTTCTTGTTTTTCCTAATATTTTTTAATCACAAAAATTCTCTGTCTTAAAAATTCTTCATAAAAATTTTTCTTAAAACCTTTTACTTCTCTTTAAAACTCCGTCTTCCTCTCGTTCTCCTACTCTTCTCCTAACCTTAATACAAATTTTTTTTTGAGCCTTTATTGTTTTTGCTTGTTTTCTGGTTGCGATACCTTTTCGTTTATTTATATGGCGGGTTGATGAGTCTTCGTGTTTACGTCTTTTCCCAATTGCTTTTAACTTTTCTTCTTTACGTTTTATTACTTACTTACTCGATAATTGAAGAATCATCGTGTGTAAGTCTTCTCCCGTTCGTTGTTTTTAACTTTTCTTACCACTTTATCGTTTATTTTCATGACAGGTTAAATAAGTCTCCGTGGGTACGTCTTTTCACAGTTGTTGCTTTTAACTCAATTCTTTTCGCTTTATCATTTATTTATAAGAAAAGTTAACGAGTCATCTTGCGTCTCTTCCAATCATTGCTTTTAATTTAGTTTTCTTTTATCACATTTTTTTGGCTATCATCCCACTTCCAGGGAATTTCTAGTTCCCAGAATCATTTTCAGCGCGTCGAATAATGGTATAGATGATGTTAATTGGAATTTTTTTACTCAAAAAGTGATCAACCGTAAAGCTCTTTTCTTTATATCAATTTTCCAAATAGAAGCTCTACAAACGTCCTTGTTCTTGTTTTTCTTTCATTTTTCTCTTCAACAATAAATTATTCTAATCTAAAGTAAAAGAAGTTTTGTAAAGGATTGAAAACGCACCAAACTAGGTAGGATTGCAAGCATAATTAAAATATAATATGTTGAACAACTTTTCCTTCAAAGTCATAACTGTTTTTTAGTTATAACCCTTTAATACAGTTGAAACGTTGCACCTGAAAAGTCATTACTTAATAATATTTAGAGGTCGGAAACCCAGAAAAATGCAATCTATCAATCAGATATTGCTACTCAAGCCTGTTTTCCACAAAATAAAACTGATATTTTACACAAAGACTTCCACGGAGCCAAAATATCTGAAGTGATTGTTCTGTCATTGAATCCTCCTGGTGTAGTTCTGTCACCTGATGGGACTTTAGCCCACAAACTGGCACCAGTTTAATCAAATCATTCTACATCGCTTTCAAATATTATTTCTGTACCTAATTTGCCAAAAAAGAAAACCAGAGAAAGGTAAAGAAAGAAACATTTCACCATTGTTACTAGTTCTTCTATGAGAAATATTTTAGAGGACAAGCAGCGAAAGAAAAGTAGTAAGGAAACATAAGTAAAAAATACTGCTGGTAAGAGTAAGAATTTTAATCAATTAGAGGCTGATCATGTACCATCATGTAAAGAAAAAAAAAGAGAGTCAGAGGTGATAAATAAATTTGTTTTTTAAATTGCGAAGATTAGGATCCGCCAACATTAGACTGCCTCATTTGTCTTAAATGTCAGGCCTGGTTTTACACGAGAAGTGCACAATTTTTTGTTTGTAATTTTTTTTTATTTCTTTTTTGAAAATTTTAATATTTAAAAAATAAAATATTAATTTTGACAGATTGTTATTGTATTAAGTTGCGATGAAAAGTTTCATGATCCGTCCATGGAAGACTGGATGATGTGTTACAATTGTAAGGGCTGGCGGAGGTGAGCATATCCCGAGGTTTTGTCTGTGATTTTTGAACTTAATTATTGGAACTAGTAATTTATTTTTTATTACCTAACTGTGTTTTCAGAATTATCCCACGTAGCTAGGGTACTTCCGAACACCAATGGTTTTATTTTTTTTCCCGAAATTTTATTTTATAAGAAGATTTAAAAAATTGCTTTTGGGGGCTTGTAATAGTTTGACTAAATTATACGCAATAAATATGATTAATTTCGCATTCCTTTTTACCTGTTCGCCTATATCCCACTCTCTCCTAATGTTTAGCGCTCGTTTATACATTGCGTTAATAAAATGCAGATTATATTTTCTTCCTCCTCTTGAAGTGTTTAATACTATTTTTATCAATTTCTCCTCTTTTTTTATTCTTGTTCTTTAAAAGAGTATCTCTTCTTCTTTTTCTCTATTTGAAAAGGCCAAAACTTCTGATTATTCTTCTTTAATCAATATTTCTTATAAATTCTGTTTAAATCTTTACTTCACCTTTTTATCAAAAATTACTTCTTTTTCTCCTTGTTTCTTATAAGGCTTGTTGTTTATCGAAAAAACTCTTCACTCTTTTTTACTTCGCTGTAAATTTCCGTTTTCCTTCCGTAAAACTCGATTTCTCTCTTTCTCTAACTGTATTTTTTGAGCTTTTATAGTTTTTTCTTGTTTTCAGTTGAGAGAGCTTTTCATCATTTATTTTTATGGCGAGTTGAATAAGTCTCCGTGTATAGGGGAGAACCTTAATAAATATGATGAATATTGAATGGGACAAACTCAGATTCTTATAGAAGCATCTGTGTAAGGATACTCAAATTCCTGTAGCAAAGAGTGATAGAAACAAGAATTCAACTGACCAACTCATCCATCCTATTGCGCTATGACCGCAAAGACATTGGATGTTATTGTGTTTTCGAATGTAAAAAGTAATTTTTAAAAATGTTTTTGTTTTTCTGATTTTGCAGCAATTTTTGAAGTTATGTAAAATAAAATTTAATGCTTAAATAGATAACGGTCTCTAGTACTACAGTGAGTAAAACATTCGAGCTTAAATAATAGTATTTTTGGTGTGACTAATCATTTTTGGATAAAACGATGCACATATTGAATGGGACAAAATACTACTTATTGAATGAGTTTAATAAGGTATTGTTTACAGCTCAGCAGGGGGATGCTGCAGTCCCTTACTTTTACCCCCATGGGTAATGGGTATTATTCACACACTTTTATACTGCAATATTTTGCTTAAATAAAAATCACTAAATGTAATATTCTAAAATGAGAAAGTTCTACTTTGATTGAAATTTAATTAGAGTTAAAAAATTAAAAGCTAAATATATTTTATGTGCTGTCTTTATGTATGTATCTATATATTTAACTACATTTAAAATTAATAAATTAATTTGAAAAATGATTGAATTATACACGTTCACTTTTAATTCTTTTATGTTTGTCCAATTGAATGAGATATACTTAATGAATGGGACAAATGTCATGCTCCAATAAAACTCTCTTTTTACCAATAGCCAAATGCAAATCCAATATTTTTGTTTTACTGTATCATTGAGCAAGAGTCGGTGGTTGTCAAACATTTTTTAATATACATATTAAACTATTTTATCTAGGTTTAAAAAGCATTTTCCTAAAACTGTCCCATTCATTGAGGTTCTCCCCTACATCTTTTCTCTGTCGTTACTTTTTTTCTTTTCGCTTTATCGTTTATTTACATGACGGGTTGATGAGTCTTTGTGCTTATGTCTTTTCCCGGTTGTTTTTAACTTTTCTTGTTTTCGTTTTATCATATTCTTATATCGCAGGTTGATGGGTCTTCGTGTTATGTCTTTTGTAAGGTAGTTGTTTTATGGTTAAACTTTATTTTTGTCGTATCTAATTTAAACTTAAGCTCTTTAGTATAAATATCTTTCAACTTTCTGTAGTTGTTAATTATTTTCTTTTGTTTTTTCTAAATTACGGTAAGGGTTATTTCCTTAAAATTCTAACCGGTAAGGGAAATATTTTTAGAGAAGAGGAACTGTGAGAACATGAAGGGAGAGACCACCATGATTAAGTACGCACATAAGATTTGAACATGACTTTGTGTTCATCCCCTAAATTTGCTTGATATATAGATAAGGTATTACCAAATGAGTCTATTCTCGACGGATACATGGTGTGCTATGTAATATGAGTTATAGTGTAAATACACTTATTTGATTTTTACTTTTTTTCAATTAATAATCTTAATTTCTAACATCATGCAATTTGTTGTTGTTTTTGTTGTTGTTTTAGAGTGTAATAATAAATTCTACATTCTTTTCTTTTTTTGTGAACTAATTTATGCATTGTATTAAGTCCAAATTTGTATCAAACAACAAACTAATGATTAAAAAAACCTCTAGGATGGCGGGGCCACCTGACGGGCCAAAACAGGAAGTTAAAGAATATTTTCCGATGGCTCAAACGCTAAATTAGAGTCATCTAGCTTAGCGTTAGAGTCATTTAAGACTTGATAGTTACAGAAGTACAACAATAAATTTTTTGGACTATAGCCTTGACGAAATACAATTATTTTAGAATAATTTATCTATAGTATGTCTAATTATTATGTTTTAATTTATTTTAGAATAATTTATCTATAGCATGTCTAATTATTACATGTTTTAATTTATTTTGGAATAATTTATCTATAGTATGTCTAATTATTACATATTTTAATTTATTTTAGAATAATTTATCTATAATATGTCTAATTATTACATGTTTTAATTTTTTCTAAACTTTGTCTAACATTTCTTGTCTATATCATTTTTCATAGCTGATAAGTGAAAATAGAAAAAATGGCAAGTTCAATAAATTTTGATTAACAAAAATTTAAAACGTTTTAAATGCCCCTCTAAAACATATTTCAGTTAAAAAAAACTAAAACCAACAAAAAGAAAAAGATTTACATCCCATCCTTTATGGGAATATGTATACAAACATATATATAAAAATCGTAAGCCTTTTTTGATTGATAAAACTAAAAAAGTATGAGTCACCCTACTGTCTACAAGTTTTGCGCAATCAAAGGGTGCGAGAACATGAAAACACCTTACACGTTGGCTAGCTCGATCTCATGATCTTATGTATTAGATCAGGGGTGGGGGGGGGGGTCTGTTCTTCCACCCTCCTCCCCTCTTCAAAATGGCTTGACTCTAAGAGGTCAAACGCGTAATAAATACATGCAACTTTTTCTTTTTTTATCAATTCCTATTTCTAGTTGATATATTTTTTTTATTTAAAGTAAATTTCTTATAGTATTATGACTTTTATGCTTATTTCATAAATGTTCAGAGTGACCATAGCGTTACCATAAAATTTAAAAAAAAAGCAGACGCCAGCAAAAAGATCTATGATTTGAAATCATAATCATAAACAATAAACATAAATCATTATTATAAATTATAAACTTAAAATTAAAGGAAAAAGTTTTCTTCGATCCTAAGACATGGTAAGTTGTATAGTGCTAAAAACAAGACTTGTTTAGCAGTGAAATGGTTAAGCATTCTTAATTGATTCTTAGTTTATGATGCTTTAAATAAACCATAAACGAACAAAAAACCTTAAAGGTTTCTTTTTTTTATTTAATATATTGTATGGACCAGCTCATGATGTAGTCCGTATTTTGAATGCTGCAATAAAATTGCATAAGTGGAGCTTTTAAGTGGTAGTTGTGCAAACGGAATGCTGAAATATAGTTGTATAAGAGGGGTTTTTGAAAAAATTTAGCATTTCAAATTTTTATTTAAACTTAATATTATTATTTCTTGATGCTTTCTTTAGTGGATTAAAATCAAATTCCTGAAGCGTACGCTTTAGCAAATTCATCAAAATCAATTACGCCATTTCCATCCGCATCTAATTTTTTCACAAGTTCGTCGATTTCCTCCTCAGATAATTTCGTTGGCAAGAGCTTGCACGCTTCCTTTACTTCATCTATAGAAATGGTATTATTACCATCTTTATCAAAAACTTTGAATACTTCGTAAGCTTCACTGTAAAATTTATCGAAGGATATTATGCTTGATATTAATTCACGAAATTCAGCTAAATCAAGTTTTCTGCTCCCATCTTTATCAAATTGATAGACCAACTTTTTCACATCATTAACCGTTGCTTTAATGCCTAACTTTTTAAACATCGCTCCAAGTTCTTTTAAAGAAATCGTTCCATCACCACTGGAATCAACTTCATGGAACAAGGCTTCTATTTCATCCGCCATTCTTTATTGTCAAAACAATGTTTTAATAGTTTTAAAGTGAAATAAAAAAGTTTATTCGTCAAAAAATTAATTCCTCAACAACAACGTCGTGAACAAACAATCATAAAATCTTTTGAACAAATATCATAATAAAAATGTCATTATCACATTCCTTCAGCTGATACGTTATAAAAACAATGAATACCACAAATAGTTCTCGAAACGATACGGGGGAGTGTACGATAGTTAAAAATTTTAAAGACGATTATAAGATGACGTAGCAATATCAATTAAGTTTATGTTGTGTCATACATTACAAAAATCAAAGAAAAACTCCTGGTATTCTCACTAATAGCAATAATACTCAAACCAAATTTATAATATCTAATAATACTAAACCTTATTATTGGAGAGAGTCCATTTTCGAACGAAACTTTAGCGTATATTTCTCAAACGATAATAAACTTTGTAAACACATTCAAACGTAAGTCTGAAAAGCTCTCAGAATCCTTGAGATGCTCAAAAAACATTTACATTTGTATAAAAATAAGACGCTGACGCTCTTTAAAGTCTTTCTAAGGCTACTTAGTGAGTTTAACCCTCGTGAGAACTGCGTGTGAACTGCGTGTATTCAGATTTACTTAGTCTAGGCTTTATCATTTTTGCATTACTTTATTTACAGATTTTATTTAAATTACAATTTTTATAATAATTTGTTTACTGTAAACTTTCTTGATTTGATTGAAAATGTTTTTTTTTTTATAACTTAAGTAATTATTTAGAGCATAAAGTACTTTAACAAAACCTTCTACTAAGAAGGAGACAAATGCTTGAATGATTAGTCAAGTACATCAAATGGGTGCAACTAAAATTACATCTAGTCGCACTCAATATTGGAGTTAGGGTTGACCGGGGCACGTTGGCCCGCTTTTTTTTCTTTGATTCCTAACTTTTTCGCATGTCATATTTTATTTTGTTTCTCAATGGGAGAAGTTTGCTAAAACTATATACAATCAAAAAGTGTATTATCAAAAGCTTATATAAGTTTGTGAATATTATTAAAATGCTTTATTTAAGCTGATGTTCCTTGGGCCAATGTGCCCCTTATTTGGTGTAAGTTGGTCCATGGGTTGGGGCAAAGTTACATACATTATATTATTTGGTCACTGATTACATACATTACAATATTTGGTCACTGTCTTCACCTAATGGGACTAATAGATCATCACAATGTAAACATTTATAAAATTGACCCTTGAGTTCCTTCTCTACGCAAGTCATATCTGCCCACTGATGGCAGATTGAACACTGAATACACTCTGCACCAGAAAGACTGTTTGAGAGGCATCTAAGACACAAAGATGTTCTCATCTTCAATGTCATCTTCCTCATCTTTCTCGTTTGGTTTCTTACTTTTAGTTCGACAAGTTTGAATCTCATTGGTTTTAGAATTATTTGGATCACCTTCTTCGGTAGAGAATAGTTTTTAAGTGTTTTATTCTTTTAAAAAGACATTTCTTTTTTTTTTCTTTTGCTGTCTTCTGTTCATGTTTGAAGGCTTTCTTATCAGGGGTATCTGTTAATATAGCAGAAACTCGTTTCCTATTTTTTAATCTATTTATTCTTCTTTTTCTAGGCTATGCTTTTTCAAAAGGCCTTCAGGAGATAGTAAAACTTCTTCAGGAGATTGTAAAAGTAGAGGATTAGAAGTAGCATTTAAATCTGGAAAAATTTTCTTGCTTTGAATTAGATAGAAAGTCAGTCAATTTATTGAGATTTGTTTGTTTAGAAGTGTGTCTGCAGTGGTGAAATCAATACCAGGATCTGGTCTGAAATATACAACGACAAAAAGTTAATTTCTGAAAAAATATCTCTGTTAAACGGATAAACTCCCGTTACTTGGAAGCCACTCATTATGTTCCTTGGAGTTATAGCACTAGGAAGTGCTATTCTTACTATACCAGGTACATCATAGGTAGTCATTGGTCGTTTGTTTACAACTATCCACGATCACAGGCTGTGTTAACAAACTTTTTAAAAGGACCATAAACACTTCTATTCAATGGCTGTAGCTTATGGCTACAGTCTGCTGGAAAGGATAAAAGTGTGATCCCATTTTCTTTGCAAAAATCAAGAACTGTTGCATTAAGATGAGAGCTGTGGTTGTCGATCAAAACTAGACAACGACTGTTATTTGAGCAACGTGTGTGAGTGATAAAACGTTTGATATATTTATAAACATTTTTCTCTATCATCAAGCGTGAGGAATGGGCTGATCCATCACACCCTATTAATCCATCACAAATAAAGTGGGACTTAAAAATAACTCTAGGAAAGATAAAATATGTGGAGGCACACCATTGCCAATCGCATTAACCGCCACAGCCATCGTCACAAACGCTTCTCTTTCAGCAGATGATTATCTACCTTTCTGGGGAAAGCCTCTGCGAGCGATGATACGGTCAGGACGATGCACAGTTGTGATTCGGGTCTCATCAATATTCCATATTTCTGCAGGGATCACTTTCAACCTTTTCAAAATATTGCTTAAGTTTTCAAAAAACAATTAAACATTATGCTGATTAAAACAAGTGCAGCGGGGGTAAATTCATTGCTCGAGGAGAACTAATAGAAAGTGGATGCCTCTTCAAGAATCCTGAAAACCAATCACACCATGGAATTTATAACACTGTCCATGATTCGGGAATTTTTCTGATGCAGGCAAGAGCACATGTATGCGCAAAGCGTCTGACCTCCTTAGGAGAAAAGCCATAGTATACGTCACTCGCTTTCATAAGGTAATGCTAAAGCAAGTCTTCCTGCTTAGGTTCAAATACCTGGAAAAAAAAAGATTTAGCCTACACATTGCGTAAACATTCTTTTCAATTATTTAAGTTGTGTTTTATATTGAACCATGTGTACATAGGGTCTTAACTTACGTTATAAAAACAAACTATCAAATTCAAAACGGTAATTAAAAACAAAAATTAATATACCTAAAGTTTTTTGGCGTAGCCAAACTTGTTCCATGGTTTTCTGTTTAATTTAGGAGGTTGTAGATCTCTTTGTGTAGAAGTTTCTTCATTAACATCATTAGACTCAGGGATTTCAACAGCAGCTATAATTTTATTTCGCAGCAGCGCCAAATTACTATTATTTAATGTAAACGTATAGATTTCATGTGCTCTTTTTATTAGACATCGTTTCTCGTCCCTGCGCGCGGTGAAAACCTCTTTTTTTGAAAGTACCCCAAAAAAGTACTTTTGCTGATAGCCTTGTAACTCGTGTAGGTATTTATTTTAGACAGTTATTGCACTTCTTTTTATTTTATTGGGAAATGCACTTATCATCTAACATTTAGTAATTAAATTTATATTTTAGCTTTAACTGTGTGGCTGTAATTTTATTTTTATTTTGTCTTCCCTACATAGGGGTTGTGAGAATGTACTCTGAGATGGAGAGTTTAAGACATTTTATCGTAATGTAATTTAGAATTCATTGTATAGAAATAAGAGATAAGAACAGGTTGTGGTACTTCTTCAAATTGGCGACGAAGATAAAAGAAAAGAGAATTGAATTAAAATAAAGTTAATGTTAGACTTTTATAAACATTGTAGTTATCCGTGGCTATAAAAAATCTTAATTTACCAAACTTTCCACCATTTTCATGTAGCGAAGATGAGAGTAAATTGTTTTCTAGCTGGAAACGCTACATTAAACGATTTGAATTACTTTGCAGTTCACTAATAATTACAGATGACAAGCAAAAACTTTCGTTTCTTCTCACCTTAATTGGGGATAACACCTATGAAATTTATGAAAACATTATACCACAAGATACGCTAATCACATACCAGCAAGCTGTTAATTCTTTCAATGAACATTTTAAACCTCAAGTTAACTCGAGCTATGAAATTTTTATGTTTCGCAAAATGGTTCAACGTACAGACGAGACCACTCGGCAATTTTTCGTTCGATTACACGAACAAGCCCTTAAATGCGAGTTTGCTGATAAAGATAAAGAAATTAAACAACAAATTGAGCTTAGTACAAACATCTCAAAACTACGGAAATACAGCTTCCAGAACCCTAACAAAACTCTACAAGAGTTGTTAACTATGGCAAAAACATTCGAATTGATGGACAGTCAAATAGAAGAACTCGAGAAAGAAACGATAAAATAAAACGAAGTAAATACAGTAAAGAAAACAAGTTTTCCTCCAACCAATAAAGTAATGTTCAAAACACCACGTGAGATAGAAAAGAGATCGCAGAAAAGAATTTGTTTTCGATGTGGGAACGAATTTCCACACACTAATATATGTCTAGCTTTGGGGAAAACATGCTATTCCTGCGGGAAAATCGGGCATTTTGCAACAGTCTGTAAAACTAAAAAACAAATCGAACAAAATACAACAATACAGCCAGGGAAAAACCAAAGAAATGAACAAATTTATACGAAACCACTAAATATAATTTATAAAGATGTCAACGAATCCGAAAACACTCATTCAGAGCTTAACCAAGGAAATTTGTACTCAGTGAACAATAAAAAAATTAATGATACAGTCGAAAGCTTCGAGGTTACGATTAACATAGAAAATATACCAATAACCGTTCTAATAGATACCGGAGCTTCTATAAATATCCTGAACTTTGAAACATTTGAAAAGATAAACAGTTTCCTTAAAAGACCACTTCGCCTACATAAATCTAAAACTCAGATTATTACTTACGGAGATAACAATCCAAAACTAAAAATAGAAGGACAGATCAACGTAGTTATAGAAAGTCAAACAAAACTCTTTCCGACTATATTCCACGTGATCAAAAACCGCCACAAAAACCTATTATCTGAAAACGACGCTAAACTATTAGGTTTAATACAATTAAATAAAGCTCTCGCGCATACTGACGTCAATGAAAAACCTTTAAACAAAAACCAAGGAGAACAAAAGACAGGACCAAATAATTGTGGCGACAGAAATCAACAAATTTGCCATTCCATGCAGAATATTAACAAACTAAACAGTGCTCTCCTTCTTAACGCTCCAAAACGATTACAACCACTTATAAACTCATACAAAGATTCCGTTTTTAGCGGAAAAATAGGAAAACTTTCTAACTACCAAGTAAAGTTGAAAATTAATGAAAGTATAGCACCAGTCGCACAAAGAGAAAGAAGAATCCCTTTTGCACTTAGAGAAAAAGTTAAAGATGAACTTACAAAGCTTGAAACAGAAGGAATAATTGAAACGGTAACGGACGAAACGACACCCTGGATAAGTCCAATGGTAATCGTTCCAAAAAATGACGGCAACATACGGATTTGCGTAGACATGCGAGCCGCTAACAAATCTATTGGAAGAACGCGTTTTCCAACAGTGTGCAACATGAAGCAGTAAAAAAAAACTTAACTGCATTTTCTCCTGAGATTGTACGAGGTTATCCTAATGTAATTTAAACTAAATATTCTTAGTTTAGGTTTTCTTTAAATTCTATAATTCGATAATACTATAATATATATTTTGCAGGCACCTTCTCGTAAGATTTTAAGACGTGGACGTAAAAAGGGAAAGTGTATGATAGCCACATCAACACCAGAGATTTTAAGAATAAAAGATGAAGTATTAAACAAAAAAAAAAGGTAAAAAAATTGTCATTCTAAAATCCAAAAATGTGACGAAAAACATATTAGGCAAATCGAACAGTGACCTTGATGAAGATTTCAAGGAAATAACAAATGATGTTTCTGCTGATTGTTACTCACTAGAGTTTGAAGAAGAATTGGAAACTGTTTCTTTTAGCGTTATTCAAAATGTGAGTGTTAGTTATTATGTTCTTTGCAAAGTTTGTAGTAAAAACACTATTTTTTATTATGTAGGCATAGTGCAGAAAGAAATAGACACAAATTTTGAAGTAGAGGTCAGCTTCCTGAAATGCCAGAATAAAGAAACTTCTAAATTTGTCAAACCTAGAATTAATGACATTCGTAGTGTGAATATTAATAATATAAAAGCAGTCCTGCCTCAACCGCTTGCTGGAACAACATTAAGAACAAAAGCTGAAATTACTTTCCAAGTGAACTTTGGAATCTTAAATGTAAAATAACTTTTTTCTTAACAAAGAAATTTGATTTCTTTTTTTTCTTTCCATTATTCATCTCTCCAAGGGGGCCACTTCAGGCGAGGAGGCTACGCATTTTTTTTCATTTTTAAATATTTTTTTTATTGTGGTTACATACCTCTCTCAATCCTTTAGCTCGGAAACACGAACCTTTACAAACAAGGCCCGCTGCGCGAAGAAACTAAGTTGAGCGTGGTTTTCAAGGGGCGTGGTGGGAGTCAAACTCTAAACCTCTCGCTTACAAGCCAAGTGCTCTACCACTACACTACTCCCGTGTTTTATTTAAACTAAACGTAACTTTAAAATCGAAATTCGCTCAAATTAATGTTTAACTAGATTTGGATTTGTTTTTATATAGTCCCACATCTTCCTCAAATGCCCCGCTTCTCCCGCACACTTGTCCCACTTCTCCCACACTTGTCCCACTTTACCCCAATAGCAGGGTTCCTCTTAAACTAAAAAAATATATACTTTAATAAAACATTCTGTCAATCTTAGGGGATGCATTTGGTGCCCCAAATATTGCTTTATTTGTTAAGACTAGTTTGGTTCAGTTCATACATCAAATAAAAAAGATATTGCAATTATCCTGAAAAAAAAAAATCGTGTCCCACTTCTCCCCGCTCTCCCCTATAAATCTCTTTGGATAAAATCACAGAGGATATATGAAAATTTTCAAAAAAACAATAAGTTTTGGTTAAGCAGTTCCCTTTGTTTAAATCAGCATACAGTGAGCGAAAGGCGGACATGAAATCGGCACACCCTCCCTTAAGTTCGGGAAAACCGACAGCTTACGAGTCTGCTGGTTTGGTGTATTTTACAGAATCGCATTCGAACGGTTCGGAAGAAAAAACTCATAAATAAACAGTTTCATTCTTCAACAAAATTTTATACAGAAAAAACTTTTTATACACTCTAATAAAGCAAAATAAACTGAAAATATTTTTATTTTATTTCATTGGAAAGGATACTTGTCATGTTTATGTTGCAAATAAAGTGTAAAGTTTTGCCAAAGATTCTCAGACTTGAAAGCAAAATACTCCCTGTATATAGCTTCATCAAGTCGACTCCACTTTAAATCACCTTGTGATTCGCAAACAAACTTTTTCAACAAACAATCCATTATTCTGTGGTGCTGTAGAAATCTTATTAAACTTTCTTCATTAATTAGTTCAATAAAATATGTCAGAGGAGACATCTTCAAACGTTTGAGAAGTTAAGCTTGAATGAAATATTAAAACGTGATTAAAAAGATCGTAAAGTATTTCCCATGAATCGTTTTTTGCAAATCGTATTTAACTCGTTAACTGTCGGTTTCACCGAACTTAAGGGGGGTACGCCGATTACATGTCCGCCCTTTTTTGACTTGTGCTACTCAAATAAGTTTAAGAACTGAAGGAATGTTACATGCATCAAAACTATTAAAAGAAACCACAGAAAATCCCAAACGTGCAAATAAATATAGATAAGCATATAAGAAAATACTTGAACCACAAAAACAAATGTCACGTGAAGATGCTTTAAGTGTTTTGTTGGAAGCAAAACTATCTAGATATCAATATGATGTTTTAAGGAAAATTGTACCTGAAAGGTTTCCCTCATACAAAAAGGTTCAGGCAGCCAAAAAATTATGTTATCCTATCGATATTCATGTAACAGAAACCTATGCTTCAGTTTCTTTGCAATCTTTACTGAACCACACAATACAGCGCTTACTTTTAGCTGTGGAGCCTGATATTAAGACTCTTCAGAATGAATAATTAAATCAGCTTCAATTAATATCGAAATGGGGGTTTGATGGCTCTTCAGGCCATAGTTCCTATAAACAAGCATTTTGTGATTCCAAAGCCAGTGATTCAGCTGTTTTTCTAACATGGATTGTCCCTCTTTGTCTTGTTTCTTGTGGAAAAATTATTTGGTTAAATCCGCACCCTGCATCCACAAAATGTTCTAGGCCGTTAAAAATTGATTTTATAAAAGAGTCTGAGATAGAATCAATTGCTGAGAAGAATAGAGTAGATGAGCAAATAAAAAGTATTATTAAGACAAAGTGCCTAATTGAAGTAAGACAAGCAGAAGTATTTTACACTTTCATTTTTTGTATGGTAGATGGCAAAGTATGTAATGGTCTAACAAAAACTAATTCCACCCGAAAGATGTTTTATATGTGGTGCAACCTCAAAGCAATTTAATGATATTGAGCAAATGGTTCAGAGGAGTATCAAAACTTGGGATTTGGCATATCTGTGCTACATGGGTGGATTCGAATGTTCGAATGCATTTTGCACTTGGCTTATAAACTACCAATCAAGAAGTGGCAAGCTCGTGGAAATGATAAAAAATTGTTGCAAACAATAAAGCTCGAATTGAGAACAAATTTCGAGAACAGTGTAGTTGAATTATTGATAAACCAAAACCAGGATTTGGCAATACGAATGATGGAAATACAGCTAGTCGCTTCTTTGCCAAGACAGAAATTTCAGCTGCTATAACAAATATAGATATAGTCTTGATTAAAAAAATGCATACAATTATGATAGCAGTGGCGTGTGGATATGATATTGATGTAAATAAATTTAGATTATTTGCTCTTGACACAGCAAGATACTTTGTTGAAAAGTATCCAAGGTACATTATGCCCTCTACATTGCATAAATACTTTATACATGGTCCTGAAATTATATCATCTGCATTGTTGCTAATAGAACAGCTGACTGAGGAAGCACCGGAGGCTTGCAATAAAGACTTTAAAAGGTATAGGGAGAATTACTCTAGAAAATGTAGTCTAAGGGACACAAATGCTGATATCTTTAATCTTTTTTTTTATTGAATTCTGATCCTATTATCTCCAGTATACGAGTACTGCATAAAAAAAAAAAGATGATGATGATGATGATGATGATGATGATGATGATGATGATGATGATGATGATGATGATGATGATTTAGTTGCTTTTTACTTTATATTTCAATTGCTGTAATTTATTTTAGTGAATCGAGTAGAATACGTTTTATTAGTATTATTCATTCATGCAAGTTTCTGATTTTCTTATTTTTACTATTACTTTCCGATTATTTAAAAAGCGTCACTAGAAATTACTCGAAAATGCATTAAAAACGTCTGATTTTAGTAAATAATTACTTAAAAATTTATGGACTAATTTTTCTTAAGTTTAACAAGTGGCCTTAACAAGATTTTTAAACTTAAAAATCGAAAACTACAAAAAAAAATTTTGTCCAGTTTTAAAGTTGTTCTGCCCACACATGACAAAATTAGGTTTTAAGTTTTAGGTCAGAGTTCCCCAAATATTTTTATGGAACTTTTATCAGTGACTCTTCAGGATACTGAATCTAGAAGCTTAAAAATCAAAAGGTAGCCGTTTTTGAAAAAAACGATTTCAAACTTTTGTATATTATTTTATAAAAGGGGAGGGGGTGAGAGTTGTAAAGTTAAGGTTTTCCTTATAAAAAGTCAATATTAACACTTTCTAATGATGTTTAAGTTAATCCAGTATTGCAGGCAATTAAATTTTGATCATCTTAAGATGTTAATTTTCCTATAGAATTGTTGATGGAAGCATTCTTTACTTTATGTAGTAATTTATTTGTTTAATATAATAATAGAATGTTTCAAACCCTAGTTATTGTTTCGTTATTGTTAATATTAAACATAAATTACTTTATTAGAAAAATGCCTAATATATTATCTAACAAAACAGTAAACAGAAAAGAAAAACGAGACCATTTATTGAATCAGAAAATTATTTGTTGCTGTTGTTTGAAGAAATGCTTAAAATGTATTCCAGTCACGAAGTTATTAGAGGCTTACATAAGAATGTATGTAAAACCTGAATATTCAATATCTGTGTACAGTTATCCAACAGGTATATTCCATATTATGATTAACTAATGCAATTATTTTATAAAAAAATACTTTCTGAAAATAATCATTATTTAAAAATTAATTTACTTTATGTAGGCATTTGTCCAACATGCAAAAAGTATGTAAACTTACTGAAAGGAAGTAAAGACATACCAAATGCAGTTAAAACTCGATGGCAATCTTCCCAATTATCTAGATGTGTAAGCACTAGAAATTGTGAAACATGCACAGTTTGTTCAATAGCTAGATCCAGATTTCCACATATGGAAAAAACAAAGAAATTAGTAAGTTCGAATAGGATGTGTAACGTTTGCTTATGTGCGATAAAGAGAGGAATTCGACATCAATGTAATGAAATGAACGTGTATACAAATCTTTCTGCTTAGTTATTTAAGAGCCACTTTCTGATAAAATCAGGCAAAAGTACTGTCGGCTCAAAAGTGATATCCTTTAATCGCGCTCAATTTTATATACAGTAATGCTGATAGGGTAAAAAAGAAGCCTGTAAATTTTTTTTTTTTAAATATTTCTAGTTCCTGAGTTATGGTCGGTCAAACTTTTGCCCTTTAAATACTTGGAAAGTCACTTTTGGGGTTTTATGATTTTTAAACTAAGATTAAAAGCAATGAGACCACTGCACGCTAAGTTTATTTTCATATTATGGAAGTATAGGTAGAACTTTAAAAAAAAAAATCAAAAAACTTGAGGACAACTCTTCCTTTGTCTAAAAATCATAAGCTGAAATCACGCATTTTTGAATTTGGGGCCTACTTTAAATACATTTATCTCGGAGCGTAAAAAGTGCCCGCGACTTATCTTATTCTTTTTTGAAAGAGTATCTCATTGTTATTTGAATGGTCTAAAGAAGCTGAGAGGATATTGCTTACAAAAAAACTTATGAGTCCTCAAACTGTCAAAAAATGCTTCAACTAGCGTTCAAATATCAGCCATTATGGGAAATGGGAAAGGTCTCAAGATTGAAGATACAGATTTTCTATTACTCCCTATTACAATTTTTTTAATACAAAAAAAAAACTTAGGGGGTAATATTCCATTGTTGAAATAACTCCACCACAAAAAGTGGAATTTTTTATATATTAAAAAAAAAAAAAACCGAATGTAGCAGCGGAATTAATCAATATATTATATGACGTCCTTATCTTATTATGTAATTGTTTGCGTAATAAATCAGTTTTACATATCCTTATCCTTATGTCTTTGATCTTAATGCATTGTTGCTTGAAATGCATTTTGGGCTTTTTCAAATTGATCATCCATAAGCTTATAGTCTCCAGACTGTTTTACCGGTAATGGTGGTAGAATTCCACTAATGATTTCACTGTCTTTGTACTTTTTAACATCAGGAAAAGCTGGCCACTTAAAAAGGTCCTTGACTGCAGAAGCATACTTCATACAGCTCACCATGTAACCATCACTGAGAACCTAATATGAGTAATGATTTTTCTAATTTGAAAAATAGTTTGAAAAATCTGATTCTCATATGACAAAAGTAAAACTTCGTTGAAATTTTAGTGACACAATCAATATGATCAAATAATGTTTAAAAAAAGATGTTTTTATTTGAATGAAAAACATTTTTTTTTAAACATTGAATGAAAATAAAGTACCTCATTTATAATCCCAGGATACCAATTGCCATTATAAATAACAACAATCCAATCGTTTTCATGCCATGCACCAGATAAATCAATGGCAATGCTCATAAATTCCTTTTCAAATTCTTCATTTGCTAATTCTCCTTGATCTAAAGAAAAAAAAATATAAATATTTATACAAACACTTGTACAAATATTTATAATTACAAAAATAATATTAAGATATATATTAATGAGAGTAGATATAAAAATTATTACCTTGATCTGCTATCTCTTCTTCTTCTTCTTCGTTATCCTCATTAGTACTACCAACATCAATTGGTTCATTTAATCTTTTGTCTTTTTTTAGCCTGCTCCAACGCAAAAATAGTGATCTTATTTGCTGAGTTGTTACGTATTCTGAGACTTGAAGCTCTTTTTTTATCAAAAGGTGCACCTGCTCTGGGCTAAACTTTTTCCCAGATACTTCACCTTCCATAAAGAGTTTATATAATATATCTTTTTGTCTCATACTATACCGGAAGGTACTGCGTGTAGGTAAAGCCTAACCTTTAACATATTTGTTAATGTCAGAACATACTTCTTCAAATACCTCCTGTTGTGAGTTTGGTTTATAACTATGTAAGTTTGACTGAACTTGCATCTTCATTATGAAACTCTGTCTCACGTTATCCATTCCTGATTTTAAAGTGCTGATAATGTGTCTTCCCGACATCATGTGTTCTTCTAGTTCTTCTGATGTATGGAATGATCCATTACAAAATGGCTCAGAGCAAAAGTGAAACAAATTTAGTGATCTATCTTCGCGACTCTTTTCCTTCATATTGCTTTTAAAAACTCTTATTTTCTTGTCAGTATCACTATATGGGTGTGTTAAAAACATATGCAGATCAAAATTGACATTAGAATATTCTTTTTTAACTCCATCGCCAACTGCATAGTATCGCCACATTGTCATATAGTTATGAAAGAACTCAAACGAATGATACTGACTTATTTTTGCTATTTTTGTTCCACTCAACTTGCTTTTGCCCTTTATAGCGGCAACACCAACAGCAGAATTTTTCAGCCCATGTCCGTAATGTATAGCAGTATAAATGTCCTCTGCACACATTAAATCGTTACCAGCATCAACAAAGCTACGAATCAATGACTTTGCTCCGGCAGCTTCTCTGTTGCACTGATCCTTGCCACGACCAGGTTCGTTATAATCGTAGCGCTTATGCTGTATTTGGTTATTTTTGCACAACATAAAAAGAGCTTCCATTATAAAGTTGCCATGGTACGATGAGGCATTGTCAGATTTTGCAAAGAGTTTATTAACACCAGCATGGTCATGCTTAAACTTCGGAAGAACTAATTGGGCAATTGATAGTGTTTCCGATAAACCTTGCTCACACCTAAAAAGAGCTGTAAAATACACCTTTTTCTGTAAAATGTTGCTTTTCTTAGTGAAGAAAATGTCTACATGCAGTGACATCCCCTTTTTTCCAAAATATTCTTTTTGACCTTCTCTGAATTTGGATGGTAGAACTTTTTGGCAATAGTCTTTCAACCAAAATCCAGTTTCTTCATCAAGACTTTCAAAAGCAAAAACTTTGGCTTTTTTCTGTTGACAATCACGCATTAAATGTTTTTTATATTCAATGATATCTTTTTCAGCAATTTCAATATCATAAATAGTATCCTCGTCGGCTGAATTATTTGATGCTAATCTTTTTATCTCAACTAAGGATTTGTTTAAATTTTCACACTCATAACAAATCTTATCATTAGGTGCTATTGAAATCTGTTGCAATTGCTTGTCGGTTAAATCACTCAAAGCAAATATTGGGCAGTTGGAGATAGAATTAGGGTAGGTCGCACTGCAGTTAAACTGGAAATTAGTTTTGTAATATCGTTTGCTGCGTTCAAATAAATAACTCAGCTCTCTATTCTTGTACTTCAAAGATAAATCTTGCAACATAGAGAAACCATTCATAGCTGCAGCAGTAATATCATCCAGTCCCGCTAAATTTTTTGTTGAGATGGTTTAACAGCATGAAGTATTCGCCACAAACTGCTTTCCGATAAAGGAGAGTAGTTCTCACTTCTGCAAACTTCATTATAAAATGCAATTGTATGACTCATTTTAGCTGTCAAAACTGCACGAGATATTTTATATACATCATCTGAGTCAAATTTAATTTTTGTGACTCCATATGCAACATCTTGAAGAAGGCTACTATTAAATATGAAATCGAGAAAATGTTCAGCTTTTTTCTGGTCTAGTCGATTTCGCGTAATTTCTTTTTCGACAGGAATAGTTATACCTATGTTAGCATTCTTCATTTTTCGAGCCTGGTCTATCTTGTATTTGGAGCACCCAAAAACTTTCATAAGTAACTTCTTAGTAAATTTTTCATGTTCAATTAAACACAGAACAATATGTTTACCCATAGAGTCACTTTCTCCATAAATTTTAACAAATTTTTTTAGATCATCAGGTACTGCATCATTGTCTGAAGTTTCCAAAGATCTATTTAAAACAATTGAGATAAAGTCTTCACTCTGATCTGGGGCAACAGCTTCAGCGAACCTCTTTGCAAGCTGTACCTTGGCTCTTTCAAATTTTCTTCGTAAATTATTGTTGGTTCCATTGCTGAGATCAGCTATCTTTTTATTCTTTATCTGAAACTGAAAAGGGCTGATGTGGAGTGCTTCTGATAGGTTGTTACCAGTAGATGTAGCACCTTCAACCTTTTCTCCAGAAAGTAAAATTTCTTTAGGCTCAAAATCAAAATCAGTTGTGTCTTCAACTAACTCTTCGTTAGTGGCAGTACTTGTTTTAGTTTGAATAAGAATGCGCTCTGACTTAAGGTGATTGTGACAAAATACGGAACCTACAGGAACATTTTTTTTGTAATGTTTTGAAACATTTGTTGACATATTTATTGAAACACTTCTTACAGCTGGTGATTTTTTACCAACACTTAGTTCATGCATTGGATGACAGCATCTTCTTGGAGGAACCCAGCCAATACCTTGAATTTTAACAAAAATCAAAATTTGAAATATTTATTTTAAAGGTTTTAGTAATTAAATTTTGTTGTTGTTGAAATATGGCTGTAAACAAATTCTTACCAAAGTTAAATCTATGGTAAGGACATATATAGTCGTTATCAGAAAGTGATATGCACCTTCGGTTTTCTATAAGAGACTTTTCTGTCCATTCTGTCTCTTGGTGCGCCTTTAAAACCTAAAAGCATAAAACTTAGATATTATACAATATAAAATGAGGGAATTAAACAATAACTGTTTTACACTACTATATGATGCTAACGGGTTTTTTTTTTTACAACTGCTAAGAGCATTTCTTACTTTAATTTTTACAAAGTGCGCTTTGACATCCAAAGTCAGATCTTGTATCTTGAATAACCTTTTTTCATTGAAACGAGGATATGGTCCACACTTGAAATCATTAACTTTGCAAACATTTTCAACAACAACCTCTTGCTCTGACATATTTTTTGCAACTAAGTGTTTTTTTTAAAGTACATTTAGCATAAAGTGCTCATTCTCTGTTCTGAATAATTCATAAGTAAATGCTCAATAAACCATACTGAATAACTGTAAATTAGGAAATAATGCCTAACAATAATTTATTATGTTCAATAAACATCAAGTTAAAAATGTTTACTGGAAAAAAAAATTTTTCAAGTCCACAATTGTATAAATGAAAAAAAAAAAATATCAGATTTAGCATCATTTGACGTAAAGTTATTTCAACAATGGAATATTACCCCCTAAGTTTTTTTTTTGTATTAAAAAAATTGTAATAGGGAGTAATAGAAAATCTGTATCTTCAATCTTGGGACCTTTCCCATTTCCCATAATGGCTGATATTTGAACGCTAGTTGAAGCATTTTTTGACAGTTTGAGGACTCATAAGTTTTTTTGTAAGCAATATCCTCTCAGCTTCTTTAGACCATTCAAATAACAATGAGATACTCTTTCAAAAAAGAATAAGATAAGTCGCGGGCACTTTTTACGCTCCGAGATAAATGTATTTAAAGTAGGCCCCAAATTCAAAAATGCGTGATTTCAGCTTATGATTTTTAGACAAAGGAAGAGTTGTCCTCAAGTTTTTTGATTTTTTTTTTTAAAGTTCTACCTATACTTCCATAATATGAAAATAAACTTAGCGTGCAGTGGTCTCATTGCTTTTAATCTTAGTTTAAAAATCATAAAACCCCAAAAGTGACTTTCCAAGTATTTAAAGGGCAAAAGTTTGACCGACCATAACTCAGGAACTAGAAATATTTAAAAAAAAAAAATTTACAGGAAGCTTTTTAATATTACAAACAACGCAATATGTAAAATTGAGGATGGTTGAAAGATATCACTTTTGAGCATTGCCTGATTTTCTCAGAAAACGGCTCTTAAGTTCGACAGCAGTCATGCGAGGATTATTCTTGCAAAACCTTACTAATAATCTATCAGCCTTTTCAGTTGTAACTTTAGGTCTTCAAGAGCGAGGTTTGCTTTCAACAGTTTTGCGCTAACAAAACCTTTTCATAATGTGACATATTCCTGGTTTAGAAACATTGTAAAGTTCAGAAATCCTTTTGTAAGTCATTTTTTTCCCCAAAGCTTTTATAATTAATTTCTTTATTTCATCTGAAACTTCCTTAGCCTTTCCCATGCTTTTAAAATATCACTACGTAACTGAATTATAAAACTTCACAAATAATTTCTCAATTAGTTACATTTCATTGCTTTTGAAATATCTCAAGTTAATTCAAGTAATAAATTTCAGAAAAAATTTGACCTTTTATAATGTTTTTGTTTACAAAAACCTGATATCATTGCGGGTTATTATACTGTTTCTAAACTTTTGCCCGGAAGCCTTTTCAAAAAAACAATAAAAACCTTGTTTAGGTTATTTGAGAAAGGTATTTTGCCCGGAAGCCTTAAAAAAAAAACAATAAAAACCTTGTTCAGGTTACTTGAGAAAGTTTGCGAAAAGTTATGCGTTAAAAACTGAAAAAAAGTAGGTGTTTCTAAACTTTTGCACTCTACTGTATAACTGACGCTGGTTTATTCTCCATATTTAGGCCAAATTTTGAATATTAATATTAGAACTAAGCATTAATAATGTTTATACAGAAAGGGGCATGTCAATAGCCACCCGCACCCCACACCCTCTTATTGGAGATTTATACCCCCTCTATCCCTTCCTCGTTAAAAGGGGGGGGGGGGGGGGAGGCAAAGTTATTTTAATTTTATTGTAAATCATATTATCTAAAATTACTTTACTTTCTTTAGCAAAAAAGACAATATAAACATTAAATTATGATAATAGTTTGATTCTATATTATTTTGGAATATTTTTTCGTTTCCGCGGTTTTATAAACAAGCATATTGTCGTATTTGCGGATGACATATTGTCGTCACTTTACATTCTGTGTGTATATGTGGTGTATCCATAACAATCTATAAAAGGTATACTATCTGCGGTTATGTACAAAATTATTATTGTAAAATACATGTGACTTAAAGAAAGATTGAATATCAATTGTTTTCTTTAATCAAATTACTGTTTAGCAACCAAGACTTAAAACAAGGGCATATCTTTTTGAAGAAGAGGATCTTAAAGAAAATCTTCCAGAAATAATGTTTTCAACAAATAAAGACATTATTCTCTACTTTCAGTTTAGACAATCTGGAGACAAAATAACTCCAACAAAAAAGCTGATTGCTTGTACTATTGATCGTCAAACAGCAAAGTTTTCTGATCTTGGTAGCTGTCCTGAAAACTGCATTATGTTTGCTGTTAAGAAACCATGGATAGACGGAGGATACAAGGATGGTATACTCACTGACCCATTTATAAGATAGGCCAAACAAAATTTAATTCATATTAAAGAGACAGGTTACCATAAACACACCACAAAATTTGGATAATGTAATGTTTTCTAAACCTGTTATATATATTATTAATGGAAGCATATCAGTGATCTGATCAACAGCTGGAAGAATTTAAAGAAAAGTAAGTGTAAGAACTCAAAAGAAGCATGATAAGCTAGACAAGATTTCAAAAAAAAAGGAAAGAAGGTTTTCTGGTTTGCTAAACCAAATATCCAAGATATTCTAAAGAAGACTTGTCTTGATAAGGAATCGTATTGTACCGATATGAAATTTTTGAGTGATTGATCAGAAGAAATTTACGTTAAGATCATTTTTGTAACTTGGACATGCCGATCCTATAATTATGCGTGGTTGTGGTGTCTGAGTGCTTTTACGTGACAAATTATTATAAGTGTGCCATATATAGCACATTTATGATGATCATTAAAAAACCAAGTTATCTATTTTTAACCGATTAAAATTGTATAAATAGGGTAAAAATATTATTTTTTATATTTTGATTAACAAGTAACAAATGCAGTGTTGATCTTCAAAATATAATATAATACGCAATCTGTAATTAATCTTGATCACCTTCGGATCAAAGTTGGTAGCAGAGGGTAGTTTTCTTCACAACGGAAGAATGGTAAAAAGAAGAAATCAGAAATTAACGAGTCAAATGGAAGATCAACTAATCGTCCACAGTGAAGTATCTGCATTAAACAGGAAGAAAACGATTTTAAAATCTATGTTTACGCAAACTAAACAACAAATTATTCAGCTTCTTGAAGACGACGATTGCACATGTAAAAACGAGTTACGCGATTTGACTCATCAATTAACAAAGACACAAAACGAAATTCTCGAGGTGATGGTTGATTTATCAAAAAAAAAAAGGGGTTTCTGGAATCAAAAGAAAATTTAGAAAAACTGAAACAAGAAATTGAAATAATAAATGGCGAGTTCACGGAAAAGATGGAACATGTAAATAGATGGATATTGCGCAATGGAAGTGAAATATCTAATTTTGACCAAAGGATGGATCGTAAGCCTACGCTGACAACGGAAAAGCAACAACGCGATCAATGGTCGAATATTCGAAAGTTAAAGGACGAAGAAAAAGAAAATAGCGAATATGAATCAATAAAATTGACACATAGCCAGCGTACAACAAATAATTTAGATGAAAAGACTGCAAAAATTGGACAGGATTTATGAAAATAACTAAACGCATTTCTATACCAATATTTAATAGCGATAAAAAGAGCTACAAAAATTGGAAAGCTTCATTCAACGCATGTATCGACCAAGCTCCAGCGACAGCTGAATATAAATGACTTCAGTTACGTCAATATTTATGTGGCGACGCTTTAAAAGCAATTAAAGGACTTGGGCATTCGTCGTTTGCCTGAGGGAAAACCAACCAAGAGATTTGCAAAAATTCGCCGACTTGTTGGATGTGGCAGTAACAAACTTAAAAGAAGCTAATAGGAATGAAGAACTTGGTGACGGAACTTTATACCACCAACTGCAAAAAAAGGTTCCAGAGATGATCTTAATAAAATATAAAAGTTGGATGCATGAATACAGATTAAACGAAAATGTTGAAACTGTAAAAAAGTTTATTGTTGAAGAAGCGGATTTTCAAATGGCAGTAACAAAGACTCTTCATGGCTTAAAAAAATGCACATGTAGCAAACTGTCTGAAGGAAATTCATACTTTACTGACAATGAACGAAAAAAGAAAACAAATCGGATAAAAAATGTGCTGATTGCAAAAACGATCATAAAATATGGGAGTGTCCAACATTTAAAAATCAAGTTGTTGAAGAAAGATGGGAAACAACCAAGAAATGTGAACTCTACTTCAGATGCTTAAACACTAATTATTTGTCAAAGGAAAGCAGGGATACAAGAATTTGTGGGATTGACGGCAGTACAGATACTCACAATCGTTTGCTTCACAAAAAGAAACGTCAAAATGAGAGAATTTCTGAAGAACCCTAGAAAAAAGACATGGTAATTGAAAACTCTCATACATCAAACATCCAACTACATTCAAAACACGTTATGAACTGCATATCGCTTCGTTCGGTGCCGGTTATTCTTCGTAATGGAAATAAAAAAGTTGTAGTTAACGCATTGCTTGACGATGGAAGTACGAAAACGTATCTAAATTCTGATGCGGCGGCTGAGTTGTCACTGCAGGGTAAAACAGAAAAAGTAACTGTAAACATGATAAATGGAAAAATTGATTCATTCGAAACAATGCCGGTGGAATTCCAGCTATTCCACTATTGAATGGACAAACAATTATAACAATTGAAGCCTTTACAGTAAATAATATAACTGGGAACTTAAAAGCAGTTAATTAGAGAAAAACGTCAAACAATTGGAGACATCTGAGAAGCATCATATTCCCAAATATTGGACCCAAACCAAAAATTGATATTTTAATTGGTGTGGACTACGCTGAGTTGCATCGTGCAATTAAGGAAGTAAGAAGAGAATTTAATGAACCAGTGCCCCGACTCACTCCGCTTGGATGGAAATGTATTGGCGGTACTGGAGGATCCCTTCAAGCACACTTTACGAAATTGATACCAAAGGCAAAAAAGGAAATAGAAGATGCGAATAACACCATTAAAAAGTTATGGGCAATTGAAGGTGAGGAAGAGATGCAACTTAAAAAAATAACAAACCAGAAGACACTAGCGCCCTTAATATTGTAACAAGTTCGCTGAAAGCAGAAAACGGAAGATATGAGCTAAAATTGCTATGGAAAGAAAATAAACAGCTGGATGATAATTATACAATGGCGTTAAATAGACTGCAAAACATGGAAAAACGTTTAACAAAAGTCAGAATAGTGTTCGATGGATCTTCAAAACACAATGGTAAATCCATTAACGACTTTATCTATCAAGGACCAAAACTTCAACAAGATCTTGTAACAGTTTTACTTCGATTTTGAAAATAACCAGTCGCTTTAGCTTGCGATATAGCAGAAATGTATTTAAGAATCGGAAAACATAAAGATGATCGAAGGTACCAACGAATTCTATGGAGAAACTTGGATCCAACTGCTGAGCCTCATGTGTTTCAGTTTAATCGACTGAATTTTGGGATCAACTCAGCGTCTTTTATGGCTCAATTTGTAACACAAGAACACGCAAGAAAGTATGCACAAATATTTCCTTTAGCTTCTGAAGCTGTTCTTGAAGCAACTTACATGGACGATACAATAATTTCTGTAGTTGATGAAAAAGAAGGAATTCAATTATACATTGAACTCACGCTACTATGGAGTTCAGCCGGAATGTTTGCACGAAAATGGCTTTCAAACTCGGTCGAAGTTCTTAAAGTAACATCCAAAAATGATCGTGCAAAACATATAAATTTAGATTCTGCAGAATTACCTACCATGAAAACGCTTGGAGTTGTCTGGAAAGCAAAACCTGATTTATTTACTTTTCATTCCGTCGCTACCGAAGAAAATGCGGTATATACAAAAAGATTTTTGTTAAAAAAAATCGAAACTTTGTTCGATCCATTGGGTTTTTTATCACCATACATCATTCGAATAAAAATAATAATGCAAGAGTTGTGGATTGACGGAATTGAGTGGGATGATCGAATTCTGGATAGGATTTTGAAAAATGTTGGTCAATGATTTCAAGAACGAAAAGATCTTTCTTTGATAAACATTCCTAGATGTTTACAAACGACTTTAACAGTTATAAATCGATCCATACACATTTTTACGGATGTGTCTTGTAAAGCATACGGTGCTATTGCTTATCAACAATGTTTGTATGACACAGGAGAAGTGACCTGTGAAGTCATAATGTCAAAGGCCCGAGTAAGTCTATTGCAATCTATCAGTATACCAAGACTGGAGTTACTTGGAGCTGTTCTCGGTTTACGACTTGCAGAGAATATTGTTAACGCCTTGAAGCTTGAAATTAAAGACGAAACTATATGGTGTGATGATGTTAACGTTTTATGGTGGATAAGGAATCACAGTCGAAAGTTGAAACCATTTGTTGCTAAACGTGTCGGACTCATTCAATCAAAGACTGAACTAAAACAATGGAGGTACATACCTACAAAAACTAATGCAGCCGACTTATTATTTCGAGGAACTTCAGTGAACTTGAGTTAAAAAAACAATAATGTATGGTGCCATAGACCAAGTTTCCTGAATTCTTTAGAGGAAAAATGGCCTCAGAACCACATTGAAATCACACAAGAAGCTCCAATTGAAGTAAAGAAAAACGCTGTGTTATTGAATTTTGCATTATCTTCCGAAGTAGTAAATCAATTGCTTGATATAAATCAATTCTAGGTGATATAACAGCTGATGTATATCATGAAAGCGAAAAGGAAATTATTGTTAAAGCTCAACAGGAATGCTTCAAAGAAGAATATAACTTTAAAAAAGAAAAAACAATATCAGTATCAAGCAAAATTACATCTTTAAATCCACAAATTGATGAAGATGGTTTATTACGCTCTTGTAGCCAATTACAAAATGCTTAATACTTACCATACGATGTTAAGTATCCAATCATTTTGCCAAGAATTCATGCGGTTACAAAATTAATTGTTAAGCATCACCATGAAGAAGGTAATCATGTTATGGGAACAAATCAGTTACTAACAAAATTATCAGAACGATATTGGATTATACGAGGACGAGAAGAAATCCGCGATGCAGAAGCAAAATGTAACAAATGTAGAAGAAGAAAATGTAAACCTGCTCAACAACTGATGGCTCCTCTTCCAGCAATTCGCTTAAAGGAACCACTACGTGCGTTTGCTAGAATTGGCATTGATTTTGCTGGGCCATTTCTAACTATGCAAGGTATGACACGACAAAAATAAACTTATACTTGTTTACCTGTTTACTACCATGAGCAGTACATCTCAAGACAGCTTATAATTTAGATACAAATTCGTTCCTCAATGCCTTTTTTCGAATGGTGAATAGAAGAGGGTTACCACTGGAAGTTTTGACGGACAATGGAACAAATTCTGTTGGTGGATCTCATGAACTAAAAGAACTTGTTAATGGCTTAGATAAGAATAAAATTACAAACTCTACAGCTGATAAAGGAATGAAGTGGTACTTTAACGCTCCAGTAGGACCTCATCTTGGTGGTGTGTTCGAAATAATAATACGCAATCGGTATTAATCTTGATCACCTTCGGATCAGAGATCAAAAGACCAGTCGTGAAATGACTCTGGGTAAAAATGACAATCTTTACAACCGGAGAAATAAGAAGAGAGAACAGAGAAGATTGAAACATCCACAGTTAGTACACAGTATTTAACAATTTTCTCAGAGAGATGATTTTACTACAGAGCTTCAGTTTTCCTCAGAAGCCAGTGATGTAAATACCAGCATAGACTCAGGTTGTTCGTTTGATTTCGATCAACCAGGTCTAAGTAATGACACGCCAAAGTTAGCCAAGGATTTTGTAAAAGATATTACCATGACTTCAGTTTCCAAAAATATTTCCTCCAGCGATTTGCTGCATGTGTGTACAGATTTGGTTGTTAGTTGAGGTGGATATATTGAAGACTTTTTACTGTCTCAATTTACTATTTGGCGGGCACAAAAGAAAACCATCCCGTAAAATGTTGCAAAGCTCAAAAAGCAGCTGAGAAAGCAATTTCCCCCATAATAGCTCAATTTGATGGTAATGGGAAACAAGAAAAAAGAGACATGTTTGCTATTTCAGCTAATATTGATGGAGGCATTAAAAAAAAACCGCTTTAAATATCAAAAACGCAAACATATATTAGAAACATTGACATGTATTTAATGTTTAAAAATTTAGTCATGCTCAAACTCAGATAAATAATTAATAAAATAAATCAATTCATAATTTTTTAAAACAATGCAATTATTTTTTATATTTTCACACTTCACATATTTGGTTTAAAAAGACTTTCCCCTATAATACTTTTATGTGAGGAGTATGAATAAATGTTGATTCATAAAAGTCAATAAAGTCAGTACCATCAACAAGTTCATTTTCAGCTGCAATCCAATAACTACCATCAAAATACAAAAAAATGCATATAACATGATCATTATTGCTCAACTGGGCATGATACATTGATGAATATTTTCCATATCTATCATATTTTGTGGAGTTAAATTGTTCGCCATAAGTAACAATTCTAGGATAAGAATTTGCGGAAACATCGGTAGTAAATGTTTTCCCCAAGGAATATATGCTATTTTACTTTTGCTGGGACCTATATTTGACTTACATTTCTCATCACTTTGCTTCTGTATAAATTTTCTGACTACAAAAATAATATTTTTTGGACCATTTAACATACTGCGCAATTTGCCCATGGTTGATTCAAAGCTAAATGCAGATGTCTCTGATAAATTACCATATTTCTTAACATAATCAGGCATGTAGTCAATTGGTGCACCTGTTGGAACTTTCATTGACTTATGTAATGCAGACAAACTAGTTACACCATTAGTTTCATTTAAAATATCTTATTGGTGACTTTCATCTGTTCTCAGTTCATATTTATTACTACTTATATACAGATATCTGTGATTTCTATGAGCACCTGGAACTAGACACACAGTGTAGCAAAAGTAACCATTATATTGCACCATATGCAAAATATTAGTATTTGCAGGTAAATCACAAATCAAAAAATTAATTTTTATTATTGCTGCTCTAAAATCTATATCAGTTGGAAAGGTTTTTTACAAATGTCTGCAAATAATTAGAACCATTTATTTTAAAATCATACTTTGATTTTCCAAACCATATGCCATCCATTTCCATATTCTTACCGCTACTTTGGATCTTTGGTGGCAGTTGTTTTATTGAGCCTAAGAAAGGCCACATGGACAGTTGCGATGAGATACCAACTGCTCCACCATTAATATTTACACACAGATCAATTTTACTATTTCCTTGCTTTCCATGTTTTAAAGATAAATAACTTGACAATAGAGGCAAGTTTCTCTTAAGAAATGTTTTCAATTGTTGTTTTATGTCAAGTATAATATAACAGAATAGGTCACCTTCCATAGACATCAAAATATTCTTTTTATAATCAAGGTTATAATTATGTAATGCATAGTTGGTTGGAAAACTTGCAGCTGGAAATATTTCTTTAAATAAATTGTTAACACTTGAAACAGCTTCTTTACTTAGATTGTGATCCTAAAAACAGTTTAAAATAGTTTTAGGTATTAGGTGAAATGATTAGACCTTTCATTCTCAAATTACCAGTACACTACATACACTACATAAAGATACGTAATTTCATACATCATATATGACATAAAGATAATTAATAACTTAATCCGAATGTGCTTTATACTAATACTAATAACAATATTGATGATGATAACAATATAATTAGTAATAACAATAATAAAAACAATAACAATAATAATAATAACAATAATAGTAACAATGATAATAATGGTAATAATGATAATAATAATAATAATAATAACAATAATAATAATAATAATAATAATAATAATAATAATAATAATAATAATAATAATAATAATAATAATAATAATAATAATAATAATAATAATAATAATAATAATAATAATAATAATAATAATGATCAGCATCTGCGCTTTTGCTACGAGTTTTTTGCGCTTTCGCTACAAGTTTGCGCTTTCGCTACAATTTTGCGCTTTTGATACACTTCTTGAATGCGCTTTTGTTACATGTTTGCGTTTTTGCTACTAAAATGCGTTTTTGCTACCCTTTATTTACGTTTTTGCTACTAATTTGCGTTTTTGCTACAAGCATGCGCACCAACAAATAATTTCTTCGCCATTTTGAAAAATTCGAAGCAAAGCTTTAAGCTATAAAAACAGATTGATATTAAAATCAGATACATTTACTATTTTTCTTTGAATAGTATCTATACCTGATATTAAAATCAAATATATTTATTGAAATCAAAGTCATGAATAAAACATTGAAAAGCTACGGAAATGTAAGTATTGAATTTGAATTACACCATTTTTTCAAACTTATATCTATAATAATAATAATATTAACAATGATAATAAGAATATGGTATCTCTGCGTATGTATGTACGTATGTATGTATGTACGTATGTATGTATGTATGTATGTATGTATGTATGTATGTATGTATGTATGTATGTATGTATGTATGTATGTATGTATGTATGTATGTATGTATGTATGTATGTATGTATGTATGTATGTATGTATGTATGTATGTATGTATGTATGTATGTATGTATGTATGTATGTATGTATGTATGTATGTATGTATGTATGTATGTATGTATGTATGTATGTATGTATGTATGTATGTATGTATGTATGTATGTATGTATGTATGTATGTATGTATGTATGTATGTATGTATGTATGTATGTATGTATGTATGTATGTATGTATGTATGTATGTATGTATGTATGTATGTATGTATGTATGTATGTATGTATGTATGTATGTATGTATGTATGTATGTATGTATGTATGTATGTATGTATGTATGTATGTATGTATGTATGTATGTATGTATGTATGTATGTATGTATGTATGTATGTATGTATGTATGTATGTATGTATGTATGTATGTATGTATGTATGTATGTATGTATGTATGTATGTATGTATGTATGTATGTATGTATGTATGTATGTATGTATGTATGTATGTATGTGTGTTAGACATGTCCAAAAAACAACTTTTTTAAAAAATGTCTGAGCACAGCTGCTAAATGTGTTCTATGTAATAAATTAATACTAAATTTAAAAAATTTTTGAATAAAAAAAATTTTTAGGGGTCGCTCAAGACCCTTAAACATCAGACGAGTCCCTAATATTTTGAAAAAAAAAGTTTTTTAAAACCATATCATGTTGGGTCTCAAAAGAAGTGAAATTTTATAAAAATTTCAAAAATAATAAAAAAAGTTTATAAAAAACACAAATTAAAAAGTTTATTAAAAAAAACTTTAAAAATATGCACTTTTTTATTTTTTGTTAAAAAACGATAGTTTTTAATTCATAAAATTTGAACTGGTAATTTTTATATAAAATAGTTAATATTTTTGAAATTTTTATAAAACTTCACTTCTTTTGAGACCCAACATGATATGGTTTTAAAAAACTTTTTTTTTCAAAATATTAGGAACTTGTCTGATGTTTAAGGGTCTTGAGCAACCACTAAAAATTTTTTTTATTCAAAAATTTTTTAAATTTAGTATTAATTTATTACAAAGAACACATTTAGCGGCTGTGCTCAGACATTTTTAAAAAAAGTTGTTTTTTGGACATGTCTAATGTGTGTGTGTATGTATGTGTGCATGTATGTATGTATGTATGTATGTATGTATGTATGTATGTATGTATGTATGTATGTATGTATGTATGTATGTATGTATGTATGTATGTATGTATGTATGTATGTATGTATGTATGTATGTATGTATGTATGTATGTATGTATGTATGTATGTATGTATGTATGTATGTATGTATGTATGTATGTATGTATGTATGTATGTATGTATGTATGTATGTATGTATGTATGTATGTATGTATGTATGTATGTATGTATGTATGTATGTATGTATGTATGTATGTGTGTGTGTGTATGTATGTATGTATGTATGTATGTATGTATGTATATAACTCTGTGTAAACAAAAATATATTTGCAGCTAATTATTGATCTTGTGTGCCTTAATGTATGTATGTATATATATATATATATATATATATATATATATATATATATATATATATATATATATATGTATATATACAGACATAGATATAGATATAGATATATATAGATATAGATATATATAGATGTATATATGTATATATATATATATATATATATATTTATATATATATAGATATATATCTCCATATATATATGTATAAAGATGTAGATACATACATACTTTTTGTTTGTTGTTATCTTTACATTAGTCTTATTATTTCTTATAAAAGCATCATAATAATTTTGTCAAAAATATTTTGTTTCATAGATTTTTCACATGAATTTCAGATACATTACTGAATAAGAGATCTATTTGCTTAATCAAAAAGTTGATATATGGCCTAAATCACTATAGGGTGTTTTGAGATGGGCATGATAATTAACAGTTTAATGATGGGAACCTTCAAAGTAGTGACACTGTTGTGTAGAGAAGCACAGGGTTTTGACTCCATGTATGCCTAGAATAAGTGATCAAGTAAAATTAAATCTGATAAATTTAGTAGGTTTACCCTAAGTCACTTCTGTGTTTTTTGGCTGTATAAGGAGGATCTCTATGATTTTGGAATACAATATTGACATCAGGAAAGTAGATATAGCTGGTTCTTTGCATAATTTGCTTCTCTAGAATGTTAAGAGACTCATGAGGCACGTGTTGGTTTAGACAAAAAACTTGATGAACACAGGTGGCACTTTTTGGTGTCATCATTTTTGTTATTCCACTCATAAATCTCTTTTAATTAAAACCAAACTTCTTTAACTTGTTATATTGTAGTCAGTAGTTTTAGCCAACTAATCTTACAATAATTTTCTTAAAGGTAAAGGTCACTTACAGTTTTTTATTTTGATACACATAGTGAAAGTTCCAAAGAATTACAGGTAGTAAGAAAACATCATGTTCAATTATGTCTTTTCAGTATTCAAAATAATGGTGAAGAAATTAGTGCAGATTTTATGGCTATATACATCCAATAATAGTTTATTTCTTACTCTCTTTTCACTTTAGAGAAGATCCGAAAAGTCATTTGAGCAAAAATGTATTGAAGCTTGCCATCAAGATGAGTCTGTCCACTTTAAAAAACTCTTTATTGATAAACATATTGGTGTGTTCTATTTTACTGTACTGCAGAATTTATTATTTTTCAAGTGGAGATTAATGAGTAGAAAAGACAATTGCCACTATTGATAATTTTATTTTTATAATATTAAACAGAATGTAAGTTACTTAACTTTCATAATTCTTTAACATGTTTTTATAAGGTTATGGAATATTCACTTTAAGAGACTTTAACCAGCATGATATTTTGTTGGAGTATAAAGGAGAAATAATATCTCGATCTGAAGCAAAAGATCGTCATGAGAAATACTTTAATGAAAAACGTGGCTGTTACATCTATGATGTTGATTGTGGCAGTGAAAAAATTAGGTATATATTTGAAGATTTATCGTAAAACTGCTGGCAAACATTATAAATTGATGTTTTATGTTTCTTAAACTTATGGAAATTTAAAATAGTTAAAGTTGTTAAGATAACAGTAATACCATCAGGCTAAATTAAAATTTTAATATTGTTTTCTTTTCACTCTAATTTTGTAACTTTTTAAAAATTTATTTAGTATTGATGCAACCTTTTCAAGTTCTTATGGACGGTATGTTAATGATTCACCAGAGAAATTTGCAAATTGCAGGGCAAAAGCATGTGTAATAGATGGAAAACCTCATGTTATGTTTATGGCAAAATCGTTTATCCCTATTAATACAGAGCTTCGGTATGACTACGGAGATAAAAATAATCAGATATGGAGAGATTCAGTAAGTTTTTTTATGTTATAATTTATTTGTAATAATAGTATTCTTTTTATATTATGTATAAATTCATTTAGGCAGGTACCACTCAAGTTGATTAAAACTGCCTATGAGAATTTTATTTGCATGAAGTTTTTTAAAAAAAAGTTTTTAATTTTATGTAAAATGAAAACATCTAAGTTTTGTTAACAGAAATTGTTTTGGTGTAGTTTTTTGTTCTTACATCCAAACTGATAATAAACATATTGAGTATTTATTGCAAAGTATATTTCAAATAAATTTTTTATTTAATTTAGAAAGACTATTTGAAACCATTTACCGTGGAGGAGGTGATGAACTCACTTCGTGGACAGGTCTTTTTCTAATATTGTTCAATGCAAATTTTTTTTTTTTAAAAAAAAATTTCAAGTAAATTTTTTATCTTAATAACTGCCTTAAATTTTAAATTAAATATTCAATATTAGTCTAATATTTTATCAAATTTAGCCTCTAAAAAAAAAGGTTTTCCTAAAAGCATCTGAGGTAAGTGAACTTTAAATAAACATAGTTTGTTAAGCATCTTCTTTTTATGAACAAATTTTTTTTTCTTTTTAAAAGGTTTTTGCATCTGTCTTACCTGAAAGTTGTGATCTTCTGAGGGTAATCTTTAGTATATATGTTTAATGACAAAAATTCAAAATGAAGGTTGTCATTAAAACTATAATTTATTTTAAATATAGTTATTTGCAATAACTTTTACGTATGTCTCTGCTATTTTTAAAATGATCTTAATTCATCTTTTACTTAATTTGTTATTTTTTTCCGTTTCATTAGAAAACTGATATTTAAGTAAAAGAGCTCTAATTTCTCAATTTTTATCTTCAAAGTTATTGAGCTAGTTCAAAATAGAAAATATAGCCATCATATAAATGAGCTTAACTTTCAAAGATGGAACAGCATGGAAGAAATATAAAAAGTAAGATTTTTTTATATGGAATACTTTAGATTTGATTTTGTTTACAAAGTTTAAACAGCTATGTTTTTAATTAATGTTCAGCTATGTCTTATTCATAGTTTTTACTTTTTTTTTTAGATTGTCTTGATAGGTTAAAGAGACTTAGATGTAGTGATTCACTAGTATTAAAAGCTGACTGGTTATTGCTTAAAAGATTAGTCATGTAGAAAATGAAAAGTTGAATCAAACCCCTTTTTTTTTTACTTTGTTTTTTCCACAGTAAAAAAAAAATTAAGAAAACACTACTTTTTATTTAAAAGTATAAATTGGTTAAATTCCAACCATTTTGTTTTAAAAAGATAGTTGTTGTCCCTTTGAAACATTACAAATTCAGGGTGAAGTAGAAAGACTAGTTATTATCAAATTAAACAGTAAAGTAACATGACATTTTGAATAATTGTAAGAAAAGTTTATTGCTTTCTAGTATAGTAATAAAACAGACTTTCATTTTTAACACAGAGAAGTATTAAAAAAATATATAATTTCTCAAAAATTGTTAATACCTACATTCTCTTTTTACAACAGAAATATGCATCACAAAACTATTACACTTCTTTACACTTTAAAAAATTAATTTTTCTTTTTTAATACTGATACACATTTTTCAATTTTGCTTTTTATTACAACCACTATTACAAGACAAAACATACTCATACTTTTAATCTTTATTCATTAACTCATTCTGCTTATAAAAATCTTACAAAAAAGTTTCTCAGAAGGTAGGAACATAAATACTATTAAATACTTGACTTTATTATTCTTTTATTTGCTTATTACTTAACATGTTTTTAGGGTACAAAACCAAAAAGTCAGTTTCCATCTGGTCAGACTGTTTCTGCATTAAGTGCACTTCCTGTCTCTTCTTGTCTGCCTCACTTTGTGGATGCTGGTTTTGAAAAGGTAACTATAAAGATCTCAAACTGAGCTGAACTTTACAACCTAGCTTGAAATAGCACAGGCTGATAAGGGAATTTATATACAATCAGTTTGACTGTGGTTAACAGGTTTTTGTTTTACTAGAAGCTCTATTTGCATTTTATCAAGTGCTTGAGTGTTATTCTTTCACCTTCTTTACACATAATTTACTTTTAGAGTACCAAACCAAAAAGTCAGTTTCCATCTGGTCAGACTGTTTCTGCATTAAGTGCACTTCCTGTCTCTTCTTGTCTGCCTCACTTTGTGGATGCTGGTTTTGAAAAGGTAACTATAAAGATCTCAAACTGAGCTGAACTTTACAACCTAGCTTGAAATAGCACAGGCTGATAAGGGAATTTAAATACAATCAGTTTGACTGTGGCTAGCAGGTTTTTGTTATACTAGAAGCTCTATTTGCATTTTATCAAGTGCTTGAGTGTTTTTCTTTCACCTTCTTTTTACATAATTTACTTTTAGATTACCAAACCAAAAAGTCAGTTTCCATCTAGTCTTAATCCTGCTACTTCTGTCTTTTTTTATAAATTTGTATAGAATAGGTTATTTAAACATAAATATTATTTTGTTGTTAGCAAATTTGCTCATTTAATTTTTTTTTAAATATTTTTTTTTTTATCCAAGAGTGTTATTATCCAAGATTTTATTTAGAAAACTAAATCTGAAACTCACTTTCTTACTGCACCACTTTCTGTACCCTTCTCTGCGCTCTCTTTTGAAGACATGCTTTTTGAAAAGGTAATGGTTTTGGCGAAATTTTTCAATATCATGTTTTTTTAAAGGCTACTTTACATGTGTCTGTAAATTTCTTGAGTTCATTTACTATTTATTGATCGTTTTTAACTTTAGGATGAAGATGAAATTGATTTTCTTAAGTTCGTAACTAATGATAACCAGGTAAAAAAAGACATTTTACTTAGGTAAAATCTTTAAAGAATGTTTAAAAAGTTTCTCAATTCTCTCATTTTTCTAGGAAAAAAGTGAATTTCCTTAAAAATCTTAATTGTTTTGTTAAATATTAATAAACAATAATTTTCTTAAGTATTTTAATTTTACTAATTAAATTTACATAATATAATTGGATCATCAAATAAAGAACTTAAGTAATCTTTTATTAATTTATATTTAATAAATTTCTTTAGCTTTTTATATATTATAAAGACATATATTATAATTTTTTATTGATTATTTTAGATTTTATCTTTAATTTAAAACAGTTTTGAATGCCACTGATTCCTAATCAGATTAGTAATCAGGGCATTCAAAATTTGCTCATTAAACTTTTACATAAGATATCAGTAGTTAATAAGCATCATGAATAGGTTCATGGTTATAACCTGGTTGTAACTATTAACATAGCGAAAGTTAAACTTAAGCTATTGATCAGAAAAACTTAACAGGTTAATGTAAACAAATAAAAAAAAATCGGAAATGTGAGTTGTTGTTGTTTCTTATTTTTTCTATGAAGTAGTTTTTTTTAGGAACTTGCATCTGCATCTCACTTTCCTACTGTCCAGCTTCCTACAGTTTTCTCTCCACTTTCTTTTACAGATGTGGATTTTGAAAGGGTAATGTTTTACTAAGATGGTAAAAATGCTCAACACCAAGTTTTTTAAAAACATATTTTTTAGCAAGAAAATGTTTCATGTTTGATGTTTTGTTGTATAAAAATCTTTAAAATGGCTGTAAAAATTTGAAATGGTTTCATGCTATCTGGATTTTCAGTGTTTGACATACTCAATTAGTGAAGAGTGTTAAACTTTATTTTAGTGAAAAGTTGTAATGCTATATAAAAATTTTATACCAGCATTGTTGGTCATCATTAGCTCTTTAACTTTTTAATTTTATCATTAGGATGGTTCAAAAGCAAAGCTTAAGAAGTATGAACAAATTTTTCTTTTTATCAATGTTTTTTAATCCAGTCTTGAACTTTTTTTCGTTGTTTTTTATATAGCGCATTTTCTACACAAGATCTATTTTCTCAGCATTATTCTTCAATTTATCTTACTCTTTGATTGTACATAGTCTATTTGATGACTTTTGTTACTGGGATTTAAAAAAATCGAAAAGAGTTGTTCTGCAATCAGAAAACCTGTAAAAATCACTGTTTTCTTTTTTTATGTTCTCATGAGTCAACAAAAAGAAACATTTTATCTACATTAAAGTTATCTATCATTATCAACATATTATTTTTCAGTAAAATATCAAGCTGCATTTACATCTTGATATTTAAATATTGGTATTGTGGCTAGATATCAAAATAAAGGCTAAATAAAAGCTTATTACCCATACTCACTTCATATGTATCTATAAGTAATATGTAGTTAAAATTTGCAACTGACGAACTTTAGCGACTAAATAAAATTTATTTACCTTTAATAAAAGTATATTTTTCGGTTTTTGTATTAGTTTGGAAAAGCGCAGAGCAGTAATATGCCCCGTGGAATCGTGTTCAAAAAAAGTTGTTAATCTTTCACGACATTTGCAAGGAAAACAACATCTGTGGTCAAAAGAAAGTGCTCAGAAGGCTTTATCTCTCTTTCATTTACGCAAAAGGTCAACTGAAGTACCTATTTTAATACAATGCCCTTTTCCTTCATGCATGTCTGTGGTGAAAAGGATTGATGACCATCTAAAAAAAGTTCATCTTTTAAAGACTTCCGATAAAGGTTATAAAATACTTGTTAAAGCTGGAGTTAAATTTTCAGCAAATGATCTAGATCGAAACAGTTCGTTTTCTCCTAGAAAGTTAAAAAATAATAAAGTAATAGAAAACTCACCTTTGGCTATCAGTGCTTTGAGTAACTTTATGGACACTCCAGTACAAGAAATAGTTGATCAGAATTTGGGTAGTTGTAATAGTCCGGATATTACTGATTCTTGTTCTTCGGATATCAGTGAAGTGTCTAGTATTCCTGAGAGTGATGATGAAAACGATGATCTCTTTATTCCGGAGGATTGTTTTTCTCTACCTCTCCATAAAAACATACAAATATTACTTCAGAATTTTAAAAAATACTTGATCGGTCCAGACAATCTTCGAGAAGAAGACTCAGCAAACAGAACTGTCAGTGATGTTAGAAGATTTTTCCAACTAGTTGAATCTTCCGAAGATATTTCTAAGATTTTCAATATTGAGAATGTCCGCGAAAGGTATATTGCTAAGCTTCAGGTTAAACAGCTTAAAGCCGGTTCCATTAAGAAGTACCTTTTTTCTCTTTCTGATTTCTGCACATTTTTAATTCTTGACAAAAGTGCGTTAGCTATTTCTGGTTGCCAAACTGCTGCTTTATCCGATATGAAGTTAAAACTTCATACCTGGAGAAAAACCTTTAACAGAGCTGACCGTCAAAATTTTTGGCTACGTCAAGAGCGCGACCATGAGTCATTGGTAACCCCAACTCAGGTTTCCATGTATTTTGAATCATTTAACGCTAAAGAAGCTCGTAAATTGTTTGAATTTTTTCAAATAAATCAACGGCCTGTAACTCAAGTTGAATATATAACTATGAGAGACCATTTATTAGTCGAAATTCAAGTCGGAAATGCACATCGTTCGGGCGTTTCGGCGAATATTACTATCGAAGAATTTAAAAACCATAAAAAACTGAAGACGGCTTATATATCATTTCTGTTGAAAAACACAAAACCTTCAGTACTTATGGTCATGCTCACGTAACTTTTGAGGCTAAAACTTTTCAATGGTTAAACATTTTTATAACTAAAGTAAGATCTCAAATTACAAGCAACTTTAAAAACATTTTTTTATCATGGTCAGGACAGCCCTTGAGTTCCGGGGCCATTAGTAAACAACTAGGCTCACTCTGGAAGAAAGCTGGGATTTTTAAAGCTGATTCTGGCAAACGTAATGTCTGCGCAACCCTTTTTCGTAAAGGTGCGTCTACTGGTGTGCGGCAAGTCAAAGTTGGCGACTCGCAAGAAATTGCAGACCTTATGGCGCACTCTCTCTCTACGGCTGAAAAGCATTATTATACACGGCGGAAAATAAACACAGCTGCAAGTGCTAGTAAAGCAGTTAGATCCTATTTTCAAGGGGGAGAAGTTACTTTAACACCTACTAAAAGTATACAAACAAATTTGGTTGAAGATAGCGGTTTGAATCTTAAAAGAAAGAAATGGACGGCATCAGAAGAAGATCTTTTAAGAAATACGTTTGTCAAGGATAACCCCACAATGAGTGATGTTGTCGATAAAATGCCAACACTTGGTATTCAAACAACACCGAAAAAGGTTTATGACAAATTGAGAACCATCTTACGATCTTCACCTGCTAAGGTCTGTAAACTTTTTAAATTTGTTAAACCAGAACTTTAACAAAATTACACCTGAAATAAATTTTATAACCTTAACTTGTCAAGAGAAGTTCCTTGTTTAAAATTTTCTTAAGATACAGTAATTTTTTTAAACTTTACTATAGACCAACGTTACACCAAAAAGACAAAAAATGTTCAATAAGCAAGACATATTACTCTTGCATTCTACTTGTGAAGATCTAATTAATGGTGGACCGTTAAACCAAGATCGAATTGAGGATTTCGTAAAAAATTCCTTTTTATTTACGAAATATAACTGGCAACAATTAAGAACCAGAATAGTTTATGAAAGAAAAAAGAGAACTCTCACCATGAAAGTAAGTTTCTTTTGTAATTTTTTTATTTTTTTGTATTAATTAATGTTAACATTAATTTTTTATACATTCTGCATGCCATAATGATTTATAAAATTCTTTCAGAAAGAGTCAAATGAAAATTGTGAATTGAGAAATGTATCTGAGCCTGTGGAACATTAATTCAAAAAGCACCTTTCAACTTTTATACTTTGAAAGATGCAAGCAAAGAAAATATTTGTTGCTTAGTGCATGTTTCGTTAGTTTTTTTTTGTTTTTGTTGTTCCTGATGTTAATTTTCTAAATACCGTGGTGTGACGTAACAAAGTCTCATGCTATAAGAAAGTCCTTACATAACAAATGATAAGTTTTGTATTTTATAAAATAAGTATTTACTTATGAAAAGCAATTAGCGAATTAAAAACAAAAAGCAATTTTCATTCATTTTCAACTATTTTTTATATCAGTACTCTGTGAAACTTTATTTTCAGAGGAAGCTTGTTTTTATATAGTTATTCTACCAGCATATTTTGTCTTTACATAATTTATTACACAATATATATTTCAACCTGTATTAATATATGTATTATATTCATTATATATAGCAATATATTCAAATATATATAGTAGAATAATATATGTATAGATTTTTATCGCGCTAAATTATATATATTTTACTATGTACACTTTTTAGTTGCTATTTAATACAATATATGTAATAATTATATTAGATTTTTAGCAAATACATATTTTAATCTCCATCACTTTTTATAGCTGACTTATCCTGGTTAGAATGGTCACCGCATTCATCATTTACATATCCTAGACATTGGCGCTCGCACATTGGAGCTAGAATCTCCATTGTGAATGAAAACTGTTTTTTTATTAAAATTTTAAGTATATACACTAAGCACTACAAAAGCGTATTTTTTGAAAAGAAAACTCCTGTTTGGTTCTCTATAATGCTACACTAATGAAAGTGTGTTAAGTTTTTATCAAAAAAAGTTTATATTTAAGTTTATATCCAAAAAAGTTTTTCTAACCAATAAAGCGGAGAAAATAGAATTAGTCTCACCTTCATTTTTTGTTCTAATATAACAATATAACAAATTACAAATGAAAAAAAAATTAATAGTATTCCATGTAAAAAGAAAATTGAGTTAGCCTCATTAACGTTATATACAAAAAAGTAAAGAAAATATTTTGTTTTTACGCTCATTTAATATTTAGTATTGCTTTCTGAATTTTTTATGACTTCAAATATGCGACTTGACATACTAGTCACAAGATTTTGGATAGTTTCTATAGATATTTTATTCCCAGCTTCTCTGATACGAGTTTTCAGGCCCAAGGTGTATTCAAATTGCTTACCATTTTCATAAAACTTTCTAGAAAGTATTCCCCATAGATTTTCAATTGGGTTAAGATCTGGACTACACCCGAGCCATTTCATTACGTGAATATTTTTTTCTCTAAACCAAGCTTTTGTAAGCTTTGAATTATGGATAGCAGCTTTATCTTGTTGAAAAGTGAAATTTTCACCCATCAATTCCTCACCATGTTCAAGGAAACTTATTTCTTATAAGTCAATGTAATCCTTTTAATTCATTTTTGTTGAAATCCATGCCAGTGGAAGTTTTCCAGCAAAGGAAAATGCCCCCAAAACCATAACATTTCCACCACCAAAGTTACGACTCATCCGAGTTTCTTTCTCTTTTCGAAGATCGTGCCAGTAACATTAATAGCCACGAAGACCATTTAGATTGAACTATTTTCATCACTAAGGAGAACTTGGTGCCAATCTTCTTGCCAAGACATGAGTTCTTTTGCAAATTGTAATCAAACTTCTTTAAGACGACCAATAAGTTTTGATTTTGGTTTACGCTTTTTCCAAACTGTGTTTGGATCTTCATGTAATATTTGTCTCACACGTTGAACAAATACAAGTAATTGTAAATCAGCACGAATTTGAGATGCAGTCATGTGCTGAACAGTTGCACGACGTACAATAACTCGTTTAGTACGATTATCAATTTTACGTTTGCCACCACTTCCCTTACAAGCTCCATAATTAACGCCAATCTTGAAGTAATTATTAAGCACTTTTGGAGATCTTTTAGATTTCTTTGCAATTTCCCGATTAGATAAGCCTGTATCTTTGTATGCTTTGATTACTGCTAATTCTTCATTCCTTAAACACTTACCACGTCCCATTTCAAATTAAGGTATCAAAAACCAAATGTTAAAAACATTATGAATACTAATTTCACAGTCTTTCTTTGACTTACAAATAATAGTAAAAATTTAAGTCACGAATGCGTATCACCAGATCAAAATATACAAGTAAACTAAAAATAATTATTGATGAGACAAATTCTATTTGTTACTGCAAATATCAAGTATTACACATTTTATAGTTTTATCAAATGTACCGCAATTTAAATATGCTATATTATAATCTAAAAAGTTGTTGTTTGTAACAACAATTATATGTGTGTAGATACAAAAGATGCACCGCACAAACTTGCTTACATATTTACATAATATTGGATCAGTGCATGGTGAAGCTAATTCTATTTTCTTCACTGTATCTATACATGTTGTGATAAAGCAAAATATTTTTTTAAAAAATGTCTTAAAAGCAGCTTTGGAGAAAATTTAAAAAAATATATATTTTTTATACTTTTAATAACAGGAACTTGTTTTTCACAGACTTGCCCAGTTGGTACTTTAAAACTCTATGTTCTCCAGGCAATATGTATAATAAATATATATATAAAGTAAATATATAATAGTTGGTAAATATTTATAAATAATGCAAATAAAAACCTTTTGCTAAAAGCTAAATTAATGATTGAAACAATTTCGAATTTCATTTTTTAACATGTTATATAAAGAGAAATCAAAGTTGAACTGTTATTCTTAGTAACTCGCTAAATCTTTGATTAACATGCCAAATCTTTGATTAAAAACAACTAGAATCTCAAAAAGAAAAAAAAATGTAACAAAAAGCTCATGAAATTTTAACCCAATATGTAAACTGTAGATCATTTTCTTATGTGCAACATACAAATGTTGCGATTCAGTCAAAGATTTCTAATTAACTAAGCAAGCATAACAAAAGCTAAGAAATGAAGCTATCAAAAGACATGATAACTTATACCCTGCACTTCACTTGAAAAAAGTGGCCAACTTCAAAAGCTATTCTAATAATAAAAGATGCTTCAGTTTCTATTTATTTTCTAATATTAGAGTTTTATTATAATATTAATAAGAGCCTTACTACAATATTAATATTAGTCTTATTATAATAAGACGCGTAGAAAATTGTTTGGTAATATATATAAATGACATATATTCAACATTAATGGGAAAAGAAAAATCTTTTAAAACTTAAATATAGGGGAGTTTTGGATGGAGAAACAAGTCAGTCTCAGTAAAAAAAGGAAATAGTTCTAAGTAAATAATTATTAGTTACTATCTGGCACTTTATATAAGAGGGGTTGCTAATTAATTTTAAGATTTTTTCCATCCCTTTGCACCTTACAAAGACCCTCACTTTATTAATTTTAACAAAAGGTGTCAAGAGTCCAAATTTGTTTTCGTATGCATAAAGATTACTGCTCAGCGTAGTGTAAAAAAACGCATACACGCACACTCTGGAGAGTTAAACCAATTAACAGAAAATAAAGATAACCAGTGATTTTCCCGAAAGAAGTAAAAGAGCATAAATAAAGAATGGCCAATACAATGACCCGAACTGATTTGAAAATTTTTTTGAATAGAAATTGATATTACTGTATTTTAGTTGTACCTCAAAATAACTTTGACAATAAAACATACATTTCTTCTTGATTTATACAAAATGGGCTAGTTTTATAAAAGTTTCCCACCCATTTGTTAAATAAGACCCCCTCACTGAAAGATTTTTTAAAGAAAGTTTTTACCCTCTTAGTTATTTAGACTCCTTCTTGTATTAAGCACCCGAGAGAGTAGCAATACATAACTGAAATAAAGAATTAACAGTTATATGGAAAAATTCTAAGTCATCTTCTATTGCACGTTACATGCCAGTTTGGTTTTTTTTTTATGAAAGTAATACATGAAAAAGTGTATAATTTTGTAAAACACTTGAAAACCAATAAGATAGAATGTAACCTAATGTATGAACATAAAAGCATGAAAAATTTACAAGATCTCTGTACTGTCGATACCTCAATGGTAGTTAGTAAAATATCTATCTATCTGATTTTGTACTATCATCATAAGCTTGCACAGTAAGTGGAGCAACTCTAAAACTAATGAACAATAATAAAAAAGATTCCAAAACGAGAAATTTTGGATGATTAGAGGGCTATCAAAGAGAAAGAGGCTTATTTTACAAAATATTTTAAAAAATTGGGTTATTTTATATCCCTGAAAGCTCAGGAAACTCAAATAATTAATATAAGGCTAAAAAAGCATTTATGTATTTTATAAAAGTTTTACAAAAAATTTTGTAAAATATTTTGTAAGAAAAACCCATAATATATCTCAACAATCATAAAAAAATTGCATGTAATTCTTTTTTTAACAAATTACTCATTTAAAGTTAATTCTAATAAATTTCAAAAATATTGTCATGTTGGGTTGGAGCATGTATTTTTTTTTTTGAAGAGAACTTTTAAAAACGTGAAAATTTCTAAAATCTTTCCTAGTGATGAGTTAAAAGTTTTTGAAGAACCGATTTTAAAAAAATTTGTTTTATAAATAGAAAAAGTTTGTTAATTTGCAGTTGCACATATTTTTTATAATTAAAATTATTTTATGTTTGTTGATTGGTTTAACATTTTATGATTATAAGGAACAGGTGAATACTTTAAATATGATAAATATATACCACAATAAAAAAAATTAATCAATAGATAAAATTTCTGAGGTAAGAACAGTCATAACAAATGGTAACTACGCAAAGTTTACTGTTGCTATGCAGTTCAGGTGAACCTAGCAACCGGTTGCAAGCTTACAAAAATAAATTGATATTAGATCTGCAATAGTAAATTTGATACATTTGGTGGCTTAGTGAAATATGTCATGACTTTTATTAACATTAAAAAGTTGGCTCTCGCAATGCATCTTAGGTGTTCCCAGCAATCCCAAACAATCGAAACCGAAAAACAAAAAATAAACAATATCACCATTTGATCTGTATTAAGTTTAGTTAATAAACTTGATAATGATCCATTTAACTCACAAAAAGTTATTATTATTTTACTTATATTACAAATCTAGCTCAATTTTGGCCGATGACAGAATTGAAAAAGGATCAGCACAGTATGTCTCGTAGTTAGTACCATAATTGGTGACAAAATAGCCGAAGAACAAAGATTTCTTTTATGACTCATTGTCAAGATTGAGTATTTTTTCTTAAGACATTCTTTTGATTTCTAAAATTTTTTATGTTTAAGTAATATAAGCAAATTAGTTTGTAATATTAGGAGATGCATAATTTTACGAGATATAAAGCGTTTTTGCAAAACGTCTTTAATTGGTTTTTTTCCAGACGTTTTCATTTTTGTTTAAATAGTTTGAAAAAGTTTTCACAAAACAAAACTGGTAGACGGCTCAATTTATTTATTTATATTATATCTATTTCTAATTAATTCTATTTCATTTGGGTGACAAAATGATTTGAAGACTCTGACGTCTGCAATAACCGATCACGCTAACTTAATCTTATTTGTAAATTTAAGGAAAATCGGTAATAAAAAAATCAACCTTTGGAAACAAAAATGATAAATCCTTCTGTCAAATAAAAAAAAATAACAAAGTATAATTTTTAAAATCTTTTTTAAAAATACTCTTTATACGTGATTATTGTTATGTAAAGTGCTTTCATAAAATTCACTAACAAATTGTTTTTTCACTAACAAATTTAAGGTGGTAGAGCACAAAAAAGACACTTTTCATGAAAGATTTAAAAAATAGTTTTAAAAATATGCAGAAATGCTTCACTAAGAGAAATGAAATGTTTTTGCAAAAAAAAAAATTTGAAAAACTTTACCAAAAACCCATAATGGCGCAAAAACAGTGTAAATAAAGATCTAATTCTTATGTTTTCAAAACACGTTAACTTGAGTTAGACTTAAGAACCATTAATTAAACTTTGCAGATCTGTTAATGAACTTATTTTATTCCATTTAACAGATAGAATTTTAATTAGTCCTTTTATATGTAAAAATATGACCTATTTTTTAAGATAAGTTAAATTTAGTACGATTTACAAGCAGTTTAAAGAAGTTAAAACTAAAAATAATGAGTTTTAAAAACAATTAAATAAAATCTATCTGTCAAATGAATTCTAATGTTGTTAGGAATATGTCCTGAAAATTTCAGAACAAAAGCTTTATTCAATCAGAAAAAATCATGTTTTGAAATCTTGATAAAATATGAAAAACTCAACTTGCAGAAAAAACAAAAATAAGTACAAAATAAAGAAAAACAAAATTCTCAAAATTCAAATTTCTTTAAAAGCAAAGTTGATAAATAAACAATAAAAAGCATGATAGACACAACAAAAAGACAAATTAGCTTGCAATTTTGCTCAACGTATATAATAAACGAGGGTATGTTTGTGGTTGCTATGGCGTTGCTAAGGTAAATAATTTTGCAAATGTAGATTTTTAACACATTTCCAAAAATAGTTTCAGTTTCATACTAACATCAAAAGAAAGAGGATAAAATTTTAAATAAGATGAATGAAAAATTTTTTTTTTCATATTTTGATCAAATATTTGTATTTTAATTGTGCTCTACCACCTTAAGTGTCTTTAACTGTTGCGTTTAGTTGCAGTAACCGAATTATTGTTATGTGAATATCACCTCAGTTCAGTAAACGTTCTGAAATCTTTATAACAGACTACCATATATAATATTTGCTATCTTAATACTGCATGGGTGAACATTGCAGCTTAATTTTCTATAAACATTTTAAAATGAAGACATTTTTTTTTAAGAATGGCTTCCTTTTGTTTAATGATGTTTAAAATGAAATTAATGTTTGACAAATTGTAAAGTTTAACCAAACTCAAGCAATAAAAATATTTTAATCAACGATTCATTTTTAATAAAAATAATTTTCGTGCTAAATTATTTTCTAATCCTTTTTTTCACATTTTAAGTTTCGTTTTTTAAATAAAGACTCTGAGTAATGGTTAATTACTCTAATTAGTTTCAATAATATTTAGAACTAAAATTTCTAAATATTATTATTATCGTTGTTGTTATTATTAATTAAAACTTTTATTTATGCTCATAATAGTGGTATATCCATTCCAGAATTGTCTCATATGCATAAAAGGTAGTACATTTATTAAAAAAATATATTGATTGAAAAGTTCTTTTTACAACATTTCATAAAGAAACTTTACGTGCTAAATTAAATCAAAATAATTTTGATTAGGTGTTATAATAAACATAGAGTGTCGCCAGCTCATTTTAACTTCCACTGTGCTTAAAAGCCACAATGGCTTCGTAACCTTATTCTATTACTATCCGCGTCAATCAAAGTCAACAATCCGTTTATTCTAATTTTAAAGCTAATGAGTTTATTTAGTTGGTTTTCTTAGTCCAGCGCATAAATTGTTGAACTAAACTTATAATTATCATTTAACTGTATTTGCTTGTAATACTATTCAGTAATATCATTGATAAACTGAACTTGGAAGGATTGGTTTAGGGTAAAATGAACCTTTGTCAAAGTCATGAACTTTTCATATTATTTTAGTTTGATGATAAAAAAATGATTGGTCACTATACAAAAAAGGTTTTCTAAGAAGATACATTTTAAAGATAGCATCAGCTGTCCTGTTACTTTCTGCACTCTTCCACACAGTCATTAGCTGTTACAACCATAAACAAACATATTAGCCGTCTTACTTCATTATATATCGCTAATTTTCTGCAAGTAATTCTACTCTTAACATTTTTAAAATTAGATTTAGTAAAAATGGATCTATTTGAAAAAAAATATCATTTTGAAAAAGATTTAGGAAACCATGCATCAGACGTTTGGTTTCCATTCGTATATGTTTTTTACGCAATAAAACGCATTGTTATGTGACCTCATATTCTTTTTTTTACGACATTCGAATTTAACTTGAGTAACGAAATCGACGCGAAGAAACCGTAAAAGAAAATAATAAGTGGAAATAATAAGAAAAAAGAAAAAGTGAAAAACTAAAAAAATATTTCATGGAATCCCACAATCTTTTAATTTTTTAAAAGGGTTTTATAAAAGGAAGCCATATGCTAAGTTTGAAGCGAAAATAATTAGTGGAAGTAACTATTTTAATAATCTTTAAAAATACAAAATTTACATATATATAACCTGAAATATGGTAAATAACACCTTGTTCCTTATATTCCATACAAAAATATATGTAATTAATGATATACTAAACTTGTGTTAACACAAATTCTGCTTTAGTGACAGATCCATCAACTTACGGGATTTCCACTTATTATCAAGATACTTTTCCTAATAATAATAATAATAATAATAATAATAATAATAATAATAATAATAATAATAATAATAATAATAATAATAATAATAATAATAATAATAATAATAATAATAATAATAATAATAATAATAATAATAATAATAATAATAATAATAATAATAATAATAATAATAATAATAATAACAATAATAATAATAATAATAATAATAATAATAATAATAATAATAATAATAATAACAATAATAATAATAACAATAATAATAATAATAATAATAATAATAATAATAATAATAATAATAATAATAATAATAATAACAATAATAATAATAATAATAATAATAATAATAATAATAATAATAATAATAATAATAATAATAATAATAATAATAATAATAATAATAATAATAATAATAATAATTATAACTAGCAAAAAGCAACCCGTATATGGGTTATGGTTGGTATGTTATTTATGGTGGCTGCTTTCCACAATTTAAAGTTGCGAAACCATTATTAATGCCCTTTTAGAAAAACGCCTTCAAATTTAAAAAAATAAACCATCTGTAAAATTAAAAAGTATGCGGAGGTAAAATAATTTACCAATTATTTAACATTATTTGAGAAATTTAAAACTGACATAGGTCATATCAGTGTAAGGCAGAACCATTTTCCTCGACATTACTAAGTTCAAAACAATAAGTTTTTAGTTACTGACAGAAAATTATAAAACTTCATCATGCTTTAATTTGACGAAAAAAGCTAAATTTTTGTTATATTTTTCATAACATGAACTTTAATTAACAAGATTATTATAAAGCGAACGTTGATTATACATGAATTATTAATTTTTTGGTATTCCCTTGATACATGTTTCTTTAAAAAAGGAAATTGTCTTTAAAACGTTAAATGCACACAACTAAATAAATTAATTAAAAATAACTGAACATTTGACCATTACTATTTATGGCACTAATCTGACCATTTTTATATATGGCCTCTTTGTTTCAACAGTTTTTAATAAACGGTAATTTGCTACCATTTACTAAAAATTCCCTTTTTTTACTCGAAATTTAATTCTCTTAAATATTTTGACACTAATAAAGGACCTCCCTTCCCCGTTTTCGCCTTAATAGTGGTCAGGAGAATAGAGTCATCTTTATTAAGAGTAATCAAGTTTTTGATGGAGACCTTTTACCAGAATAATAAAATGTAAAACAATGATTTAAGAACTTAACATATATCAGAGCTTTTTCTTTCCTCAAAATTAAGCTAATTAATTAGTTAAACATCTGATTAAATTTAAGTAACTCGATATTTGACAAATGCGCAAAACTACAATACTCACCCCCCTCCCCCCGTTTAAAAAGATCATTTTAACGACACCTGAAGTTGTAAAAAGCGTGATGAATTTTGGTTTTATTCCCACTCATTTTCAGGCTGCTATTTATAAAAATAGCAAGACAAGTAACGTTTTAGATATGATTGATCCTGCACGAAGGAAATCCACTTATTTGTTTTCGATAAGAATTGAACCTCGAGATTCTGATAAATTTAATAAAAGCGGCGATGTAAATGAAATTAAAATCACTGTCCGTGTTTCTAATATTGGTCATGTGTTTGGTGAAGATCCTAAAACTGGATATTCTTATCCAATATTTGTTCCGACGCCGTTTGCGAGTTTTTTTGAAGAAATTATTCAAAGATCGATATATCCGACTGGTGTAAAATATTATTATAAGTTTAACAAAAATAAACATTTAACCAATATGACGTATTGGTATGGAAAAATTATTATTCGGAAGGACATAACGGCGGAACACCTAACGAATGTTTGTCTATTGAAACGATGTATGAATATTTATACGGTGAAGATAACAATCGAATTAAAGATAAACATGTTGAAATAGAGGCATTATTACAAGATTGGCAACATTTGTTGTATCCGGATAAGAAGTATTGGAAATATATGCTTTGTTTTCCTCCTCGTATTCAAGATTTTTTATTTGGAATGTCGTGTATAAGATTGAAGAATAATAGAGTGGTGAATTAAGCTGATTATTCGTATTTAGAAGTGTCGGCGAATAAAAATACTATTGTATCACATATAACCATTCCATGGTTTCAAACAGAACAGAATATATTCCCTATTCGATCTCCACAAATATTAGATTATTTTAAATAAGGTTTAACAATGGATGGAAAAACGAATATAGTGTTAAATGGTTTAAGTTTTGAAGATTATAAGAATAATATATATTTGAAAGTTATGTGTAAAGAACTATGGACTTCGCAATGGTCTGAAAAAGATAATTTAAAATGGTGTCCTCCGTTATATGATGATATTTCTTTGGAAGTGATTGATAAAAGTGTTGTGTATAATTTAATTCAATTTATTCAAAATCCTGTGGGAAATTTTAAATATTGACTAAAATATAATGATGATTATGTTTCGTTATTAAATGGAGATTTTAAATCAGTTAAATTTAAACCGTACATGAATGACAGAAAGAATAATTTGGAATCGTGGTTATATTGCGAACAAGTGAAAGAAAGTTAATCTTCTTCTGTAAAATTGCCTTTGGTGTGTTTAGGTTTGTGGAGAAAAGAAGTTCCCAGTAAAAATAAAACGAACTATTTTCGTTGGTGTCAAGGACAAAAAAATTTATTAACTGATGATGCTATTCAACAGCTCACATTTTATTGTACTGATATATATCAACAACCGCTTGTTTAAAGAAGGTATGATGGGACAATTATTGATAATTGGAAAGAAAGTTATCCTATTAGAAGGGTGCATTTAATATTATATCAGCCTAGAGATGACAGAAATAAGAATAAAAAACTGACAAATGTGTTTGAAACCATGATTATTCATCGTGATGATAATAGTTTAAAATATGAAAGTAATCCTTTTACATTAAGATTATCGAATTCAGTAGTTAATGAAATTCAACAAAGAAATATAAATAAAAAATATTATCGTTGTGTATTAACTAATATTTATTTCTTTCCAACGCAAGCTCTTAATTTTCCTACTGAAGAAGATCGATGGGTGCATAAAACATTTAATATGGCGGAGAAATGTGATGTATATTTAAACAATATAAAAGTTGAACATGTGGTGGCTTCGCTTGATTTAAATCGTTATTTGATTAAAGGAGATAAAAGAATAAACATTTCGTTAATAAATAATCATCAACCTCTTTTAGAAGGACAAATGCGTTTTTTTCAAGTTAAAGATACGGTTGATTTTTCAATATTTAGTTGTACGTTATTAAATTCGAAAAATGAAAAATTTTTATTTAACAACGTCATCGATCCAATATTTGTTTTACAATGGATGCCGGTGTTTTGAAAGATGTTTTTATTTTACATAAAGACTGGAAATGGAAAAAATTAAATGAAAATAAAGTGGAAGAAAATAATCCTCTATTATTAGAAGTGGAAACGGAATCTATAGATGAATGTTTACGAAGATATGGTGAGAATAATGTAAAATGCGTTGTCAGACAAATATTCTTTATGTCGACTAATGTTTTGAATTTTCCTCACGAAGATGACAAAATGGTGCATGTTCAGTTTGAAAATGCGTTAGCCTAAATAGTATTTTCTAAATAATAAGCTTGTGGAAAATGTTGCTTGTTCTTTTGACATGAATGATTATGAACGAAGTGGAAGAGATGGTTATATTCATGTAGCAGTAAATAATAGAGAACCTCAAATCGATGGAGTGGTGAGAACGTTTGTTTTAAATCGAATAACATCGTTACAGAAAATGAAATGCAGGTTTTTAAATTCGAATAAGGAACCGTTAATTTTTGAAGATGATAAATTTAATCCGCTATTTATTGTTGAAGTTCAAGTGAAACGTTAATAAGAATGAGTCATATTAAAGCGTATGCTAATAGATTTAATATAAATAAATCAAAGAAATCTCCTTATGATGAGATTCGACATACGTTAGGTGAGATAAATAATCAAAAATTAAAACAAATAAATGTTTATTTACAACAAATTAAAGAAGAAAGTAAAAAAGAAACGAATGAAAGAATAAAAGAAATGAAAGAAATGAATGAGAAACTGGAATTGATAAAGAAAGAGAAAGAGAAGTTTGTAAACGAAGAAGAAGAAAATATGAAAATAAAAAAAAAAAAACGAAGTCACGAAACGAAAAACGAAAAAATGAAGTTATAAGTGAAGAAGAGAATGAAGAAGAAAGTGAGGAAGAAGTGCGAAAAGAAAGAAAGAGACATCGAAAAGTTATTGTGTAATGTGTGTTTAGAAAATGTCGAAACGGTGAACGTTGAAGGTATGTGTCGAGCGTGTGCTTTAAAAACTGTTGTATGTAAAAGACCTGAAAATAAAAATCGAAAAAAAGAATGGTTATAAAAAGGGTATAAGAAAGCGTTGAAAGACGTTAAAAAACAAAAAAAAGACGTGTTTAAAAGTGAATCTGAAAGCGATTCTAATTGATGTATAGATTGTTGTGAATTAATATATAAAGACTTACAATGTTGTAATGATATCAAAAAAAAAAAAAAAAATGCCTGCTTCTGAAGCTACAGAAAGTAAGTTACGAAAAAAGAATTTAGAAGATGGTTATAGTCCTAACGATAATCCTGCTACTCTTGAAGAGAGTTTAATTAACACGAAAGAAGGAGATTTATTGAAACAAGCTCTCTCGAGAAAATTATCTAAAAAGTGGCAAGAAAGGTTAAGTGAAAAATGGCCTGGTTTTAATACAACAATTAGTGTTTGATATGATGAGTGATTATAATTCTGTTCAAAGCGCACCTCCTCAAATTATGACAGGAAGTAGCGCTTTTCAAATTACGATAAAATTCAAAGACAACTTCACTGCTCAGGTAACGGTTGGTGTGTATGTTCCTACTGAATATATTCAAAATGGGACGGGTCTTCATGAAGAAATAACGTATTCTCCTAATTCGTTAAAAGCCAGTTAAAAAGACATTTAAAATTTTAAAAAATAATATATAAAGAAATGTTTATCAGTGATTAAAAAAAATGTATCAACAAAAACAAAAGAGGTGTCGAAGAAAAAAGAACAGAAAACAATGAGGAAGAGGGGAAAAAATTCAAAAATTAATTCGATTGGGGAAAATTGCTGGTGATCAGTTTCTTTCTTCGACGTACGGAAAAAAAGCATTAGATTGGGCAGTAGCCCGAAGAAGTCAATTGATGTGATGATTTGTAATTCGCGAAATTTAATTCGAAAAAAAAAACATTTGTTGTTTATTCTAAAAAAAAAACATCGGTTGTTGAAAAAAACAAATGTTATTTATTCTAAAAAAAAAACATCGGTTGTTTTTTTTTTAGAATAAATAACATTTAAAATAAAATAAATATAAAATGATGAGTTGTAATGGCGAAAACGAAAGAGAGTCAACGATGAAAGGTAAAGCGTTTATTTTATACAAATAACTCGTAGTTAAATATTAGTTTTGTGATGTATATCGGTTCGTTTGTAATTCTTTTTTTTTTTAAAAAAAAGGCAATTATAAAATATAAAAGACCGTTTAATTCTATTGTCAGTGACGATGATGAAATTGATTTTAAAATTGTGTCGTCGGAACCCGTATCCGCGATAAATTCGTTACACGAGGCGCTTTTATTCGAAATACGTAAAGACATAAAAGTATGTTTCGATTCACAAACTCATTGGTTTGTGCTATGGAAAGCGCTGAACAGAACGAAACGAGCATTATATTTTCGCTGTCAAGGTGATGAAATCAAACTTCAATTGAAAACAATCGAAGATTTGTTTGTCATTCTCAAACAATCTTAATTTAATCAACCGCGAGGTAAAAGTCGCATTTTTTTTATTAATGAGACTTGCACCTTTCGGTTGAATAATAATAATAAAACAATTCGATTATATGATTAATTTACGTAACGAAGATATTACATTTTGGACTTGATTTTTTTATAAACGTCGTTTTTATTCCAATAAGATTCGGTTCACGTAGAAGATTTATTAAACGTATCTTGATCGAGAACCTTCAATTGTCTTCGATAACACAACGTTCTAACAGGTAACGGTTTTAAAATTGGTTTCTTTTCGCTCGTCACTCTTCCCACATTGTTGTATTTCCATTGCGCTTTTCTTTTTTTTTAAGCGGCCAATTGATCTTTTATTCTCATAATTTTACTCTCGTCAGTGTTCGCGTCCAACTGAACAGGGGTGAAAACACTGTACGAACAAGGAGTCGAATTGATGACGTCTTGTAATTCTTCGATATATACGTCCCAATTTTTGTTCACGCTGAGTTGTTCGCTCATTTTTAATTGTCTAACTAGAGTTTTTAAAGTGTAAATAACTCTTTCCGCGCGGTACGCATGACCCGTCTTGCTTGAAAAATGAACAACGTCGTTGTTTTCTGTTGTCGTCTGTTTGCAAATGAACGCGTTTGTCAAACACTCTTTCTACACCCTCAAACATGCTTTCAAAAGCTCTTGTAACTGTAAGTGGTTTTTTGTTCAGGCAACTTCGCAAATAAATTTTTCTCCAAACGCCATCGATCATCACCAAGCAGTATTTTGGTCTAAATATCCTTCTGTCGACGTTAAATATTCTCATGTCTGCAAGAGTTTAGAAGACAAACTTTCGAACGCAATCTTTTTTTCCTCGCGATCGCGATCCTCGTTTTCACGATCCTCATTTTCGCCTCCATCGTCATTTTTCGAAACGTCGTCTTTGACGAAAAGACGCTGTCTTTGCCAAACGTTTTCTCTCATGTTTTTTAACAAATCGAAAACAGAACCTAAATTCTTTTTTTTTTTTTAATTTTATTATAATTTACATGTAATCAACATCGAATTTCAATCGTTTAATTCTTCAAACCACGATTCGTTGTACGTTTGTTCGAAAATGTTTGTTTTTTCTTGCAAAAGTTCTTTCAGCCATTCTTCTCGATCGTCGTCTTGTTTAATAGTCATCGTCATCATCGTCGTCTTCGAAACTTCGATTTTCGAGTTTTATCCGTTTGAGCAAAGCGTCGGCGCGTTTGATTAGTTTTTTTCTCTTTTCTCTGAGCTTTTTCTTCTTTTTTCGTCGCTGTTGTTCTTGAAAAAGAATCGTTTCGTCGACGTCGCGCGACTTTATATTTTCCTCTTTTGTTACGAGATTGCTAGCTGGGGATGAACAATGTTTGATTCGGGGGGTTCGTTATGACACAATTTTAAATAAAAAAATGCTGATTGCGATCTTTGACTTTGACGTACGGGAAGTCTTGAAAGGAGACGAGTTTTTTAGCCACGCTCATGCTCGAATAATCGAAATCGCATTCGCCTTTGCCGTCTACGGGAATGAAAACTTCTTTTCGTAGAGGGTCGTCTAACGAGCTTCTCAACCGAGCCACGCTGCTGTTTTTTCGAAAAAAAGCCAAATGTTTTCCTTCTTTCGTTTTGCCGTCTAACAAATCCACGATGGGCATTTCCGCGTGCGGATATTTTCCAGATTTGATCAGGTTCAAAGCCAAAGTCGTTTTCCCGCAATTGGTGGGACCCAACAAAATAGTGTTTTCCGGATAAGCGTCTAAACGAGGTTCGAAAATGTCTTTTTTTTTTTTTTTTATATTATTTTATGATATATTCGTTATATATATATATTACAATAATACAATAATAAGCTTTTTTTTTTTATAAACGTTTGTTTCTTTTGAAATGAGAAAGAATGTGATGTTCGATCATGCGGCGTCTGTTTCGATAAACAGACCATTCGTTTACGATCTTTTCTTCGCATGCTTTCAACGCTACAACGTGTTCGTCGCTGCACATTTTTTGCAAATCCCCTTTGCAACTCTTGTTCAAAGCTCGAACGGGTTCTAAACGATAATGATCTCGTATTTCTTCCATAACTCCGTCGTTAAACACGTAAAGCTTGTTGTTGATGTTTTTGGCAAAATCGAGCGTGTTTTCTATGATGCAAATGCCGTTCACGTTGCTTTGCATGCGATTTTGTGTCACTCTTTTGACTTCGCTTCTCGGCTCTCGTTCTTCTTCTTCCTCTTCTTCTACGTTGCCGATTTTGGAAACGTAATCTTCGAAGCAAAGCGCCGTTTTGTTCATGCCTTTGGCCGTGATTTTTTCGCTCTTGTCCTGAGTTTTGAAATTGTTTTTTTTCAACGAGTAACACTTGGGAGCCAAGGCTACCGCTTCTTGAATGTACCACGGCGAAGGCACTTCCTCTTGAAAATAATTGGCTTCTTTGGCGTGACTGTTGTCGTAACGATAACCGTTCTTGTCCAAGTTGCTGTAGTCTAACCAACGTCTGCTATCGGGATTTTCGTAGAGACGTCTGTCAACGTAATCTCTAAACCGTTCTTCGCTTTATTCTGGATACAAATAATGGTTGACGGCCACTCCGTACGAATCCGTGTCGGCCAACAACAGTTGCACGTCGCATTCGGGTAGCGCTTGTTGAAAACTCCATCGGAATCGATTAATTTGATTTTTGGCCAGCAACAAAACGGTAGCGGCCGTCAGTCGCAAGGATTTCATTTTTTGCTTTCGCTTTTCGCGAACGACCAAAAAAACGCATTCGCTCAAATCGTTATTGTCTCCAAACACCCATTCCAGCATGTGTTTTTCTTCTTCGTTTTCTTCGTTGTCGTCGCGACGCAAATTCGGCGCGAGACAAACGATCGATTTGCTATCGCGAACGAGGCATTCTCTCAAATACTCTTTGTAATAGTCGTCGTAAATGTAATCGGGAGTTGCGTACGTGCCGTCCAAACGAAAGCGATGAGCAAAGGTGTCCAATTTGTAATGTTCCACCGGTTCGCGAATCAAGTTCTCGTCGACGTCTAAAAACAAAAACCAAAACCGAGGATCGATCATCTCCGTCGCCTCTTTCGTCGTTAGTCCTTCTTCGTCACACAAAATTTCGATCACTCTTCGCGTTCGAGCTAGCGTTCTTTGTAACGTTTTCTCTTGGTGGTTCACGTGCACGCTGCTGTTGTGTTTGGCGGCGTCTTGGCAAAGCCAACCGTAATGTCCGTTGGTGCAAAGCTTGCAATTTTCGGCCGTGATCTTGTCCCCTCGCAAAAGTGCTTCCTGTCTGCGCGCGATGTTGTTTTTGACCATATTTCTAGCCAACGGAAAGGTCCAACACGGCACCACGCAATAGATTTTATCTGACAACCCCAACGTTCTATCAAATCCAACAAGCACGGGAAATACTCCACCGTGTCGTGCGCCGACAAACGAAAAACCAACTTGGGCCTTTTGTTCAAAGGCAGGGCGAAGGTTCCGTTTTTCAGCTTTTTTCTCGTTCTTTCGATTTCGAAAGGGCTCAGCTCTTCGGGCGCGGTTTCGCGTTTTTCGATCATGGGCGAATAGCCCCCCATCATGTCTTGGAATTCTTTTTTCATCTCCACGTTGGTGTACACCAAACACGTTTTTCCGAATCCGCTTTGGGAAAAATCGCCCTACTTTTCTTTTATTTGTTCCAGCTTGTCACACGAATAGTCCACCTCGCCCATTTGAAAGGACAGAGGTTCCAACTGCGCTCGAGCGTATTGTCCGTTTTTGTCGTACATTTTTATGCACTGGCGATAGGTCGGCAGCTCCGCGACTGGAAAATTGTCCGTATCGGCCGCGAATTTGCATATTCCGTTGGTCGCCATTCCGCCTTTGAGCATTTTTTCGATCAACTCGTGATGTTGCAATGACTGAGGAAAACGAATGAAAATTCTGCTGTCGACAGAGTTGAACAAGCTGGCAAACTTGAAAACGGACACCACCTTCATCATGTGATAACCCGTGTTTTCGAGCATCTTGTTGTCGAAATCGATCAACACCGCTTCCAAGCTCGTGGTGTCCATCGCTGCATACAGTTTCAACAGCGGTCTCAGCGTTTTCAGCTTTAAAAGCTCCCACATCCGTTTCACGTTGACGTACGCGGGTTCGATTTTTTTCATCTCTTCATCTTTCGTTTTGCTTTTGCTCAAATAGTTTTCGGCAAACAGTTTTAACGAAGAACACCGTTCGTATTCGAGATCCAAACACTCGTCGTTGATGTGCTGATAGGGAAACACCGTTTTTTGTTCAACAAGGAGCTTAGCTCCCGCGTTTCGCACTGGCTCAAAAGCGAAGGAAAGAGGTTTTCTTCTTTCAAAAACTCGATCATGTTTTCTCTCACGAGACGTTGCAATTCTTCTCCGAGCATGGAAGTGGCCGAATCCAAAGATTGGTTCAATATTTTCAAACTGTCCAACACGCGCACGTTCCCGTCGAACGTGTAAAGCGCGATTTTCGAAGAGCTCTTGGCGATCGCAAACAGTTTTTCTTCCAAGGAAACGTGACGCGACGTCTCTTTGTACTTTTCTTCTTCTTCTTCTTCTTCTTCTTCACCACGAGGCGACATTTTAAAAAAACGAACAACTCAAATTCAAGACTCGGTTGTCGAACCACGAGTTGTGAGCGTACACGTTTATGACGGGATTGAGTTCGATTCGAGCTCCGTAACTCATGTTGCAGCTGTTGAGCCAAACCGATCACTTTTCCCGTCCAATGACAGTGATCTATTACCACGTGATCCTCTAACATCGTCATCAGTTTGTCGTACTGCGCTGCGTACGCTTTTGCCATTTTTTCGTTGCCGTACAATATTTCTCTCGTCCACGGTTTTCTTCCGTCACCGCACAGCAGATAGGCTTTGCTCATCATCACGTTGAAAAAAACGTCGTATTCGGGACTTTTTGTGCGTATCCCGTTCCTCCGACAGCGTTTTTCTGCTCTCGAAAAGACATTTGACAAAGGCTCTCGTTTTTCTGACGGCTTTTCTCTTGAAGCTTTTCATGTAGTAAATCGCGTTGTTGCTTTTTTCGCGATAAGTCCACAATTGACCGTTGTGGTTGACGAAACAGTCGTCGTACGCAAAATCTTGACACATTTCGCTCAACGTTTCGATCGTCACGAACGGTTTCTTCAACTTTTCCAACGCGACTCTCTGAGTTTCTATCTGCTTTTCGCTCAGTCCCTCTTCCAACACCTTCGTCGCCGTCGTAACGCTTCCTCAAAAAATCTTTCCATTTTTCGAGCGACTCCACGTTCAGCTTGCTGAGCGTCAGAGAAACGACCAACGCCGCGTAAAAACACAATCCTTCCCCGATTTTTTTGTCGTTTTGCCGCGTAGACGATTCTCCGCCGCGCTGCCACGGTCCTTCGATCTCCCATCGGCTTTGTTCCGCTTCGAGGGCGAGGTTCTTTTCTCTCGCTCTTTTATTTTTTTTTCGCGTTTTCTTCCCTTCGTTTCAGCGAATCTTTTCTTTTCACCTTCATTCTTTCTCTGTCTTTTTCATTTCGAACGAGGAGCTCTTCTTTCGTCATCGTCTCTCTTTTTTTTCGTCTTCTCTCGTTGTCTTTTTCCCTTTTGATTTTCAGCTCTTCTTCGGACAGTTCGTTCGCTCTTTTCGTTCGTCCGCCGATCGTTGTTAGATGTTTCATCACTTTCATCTCTTTGCCGTGATGTTGACGAACGTACGACACGGCTTCGAAACGAAGCAAACACAACACGCTCCAACCGCTTTTTTTCATTCCCATCGAGACGGCGCTTTTTCCAACACTCTTTTTTGACGACTTTTTAGCGAAATCGCGTAGGACAACACGTTCACCGAATACACGGGAATCTTGTATTCTTGCAAACAAATCTGATAATATTCGTCGTCCGTCGTCGTTAGATTTTTCGACATCGAACACCGTCTCTTTCGTTCGTAAAATAAAAGTTTGTTATTTCGATGAAAGCGAACCGCTTAAACGACACATCACTCTAGTGGTGATGACATCGTTCAACCAACAAATCGATTTACACGTGAAAACCTTTGCACAGGCGAAAGAAAAACTCAACTCCGAAATGAAGCGAATTGAAGACCGCATTCAAGAAATGTACGAAGAAATGTTTTATGAAAGCGAAACGATTCAATCGTTTGAATTTGAATACGACACGTGCACGCGTTGCAATATAGAAGAATACGGAGTTGGGATGAGAAATTGGACGTTTTTATTTGCAACTTGTGTAAAATTAAAGATTACGATATGTGAAATACATTAAAACGTGTCGTTATAATTTGTTATAGTTAATAATTGTTATAGTTAATTATTTTTATTTTTTCAAAGATGGAAAAAAAAAAGAAAAATAAAAACAAACAGAAGTAGATGACGAACAAAAAAGACTGGTGAGAAGATTAAAGTTTGAACAAATTTAACAAGTTATATGTTAAAATGTAATATTATTTTCTTCAGCAAACATAAAAAAAAATGGTGCGCATTCTTCATTTATCGAAAAGCGAACTGCGAAAACCAAGACCGACCAACGTCAAAAAAATACCATCGATGGAAGAATATCTCGTTATATCTCCTAATCACATCGCATGGTACAACATTCGTCTTTATCCCTATCCGAGAAATTCGCATGTTCGAAATTATCCACTCCTTAAATCGATAAGAGGAGACATTTACATAGTTCAAAATGATGACAACGGAAACACCGTCGACATCGACAATGACATTGTTAATCGTTTACCCGAGATGATGAGAAAAGATAAAAAAAAACGAAAAGAAATGAATGAATGTTTGATGAAAGATGGGGCAAAATTATTATGTTATGTAGAATAATAATATAACATTATATTTTATTTGTTTTTGTTTGTTTCAGTTATAAAAAATATGAAATATCAAACCGCCATACACATTACTGATTTCGTCGATCGATTTAGATGTTGTGCTTATCTTTGGGGAGTATCAAAGCAAATCGAAAATCGATTAAACTTTTTAATGTTTGTGCGTGTGCAAAAACTTCAAGACTTTATTGAAACTCAACCTTGCTTCAAAAATTTGTAAAACTTATTCTTTTAAAAACCAATATTCGTAATGAACCGGTTTTATTCTCTTGATGCGTCTTTTTTCGTTTTTTTTCTTCCACCATCTTCTAAACTTCTTAAATGGATTTTCAATCATCATATCGAGATGAATTGATCGATGAAACGATTGATGAAGATGGATTAGGTTAAACTACAAACTTTTTTTTTACTGGGTGACAATTTATCGAGCGCTTTCTTCACCAAATATCAACTCGCACTTTCAGTAAACGCAAACGGAAGAGGAGACAATATTTCAATCGCCTTGTTAGCTATTTTACCCCCTCCTCTCTGTCGTTTTCTCTTTGTTGCTCTCTTTTTCTTATTTAATCCGTTTCCACAATGTGGATAAGGAGGCATATATCTTCTTCCGCTCATTTTTTTTTTAAAAAAATTATTCATTCAACTCAAAATATAATACATTATATAACCTCCTTCTTAATGTTTCGCATCGTTACTTTATCTCATTTTAACACTGTCTTTTTCATCAATTTCACTCAACTAAATTTAAATAATTAAAGCCTTATTATTTTAGATTAGAAAAATAAAATGGTTCGTGTTATTCATTTTTCAAAAGATCGCTCAATCAGTAAACCCTCGTTTCTCGAAGTCGATCATCTTCCAAATGATGATGAGTTGGATCGTTTTTGGATAACACAACATCACGCTGTTTCATTTTTAATTGCTCGAACCGAATACGAACACGACCCAGATAACACATAGGCATCGGGCCGATATCGGCGCGACGTCCACATTCGATCGGCTTAAGATGTAATTTTTATATCTTTTTGATGGGCGGCTGCTCATCGGCAGGACGTAAAAAAAAATGTCAAAAAGGCATCGGCGCGACGTCCGTAATTGATTGACTAAAGATGTAATTTTTACATCTTTTTGACGGGCGGCTGCTCATCGGTAGAACGTAAACAAAAACGTGAAAATTACATCGGCACGACGTCTGCATTTTGGTTCATATGTAATTTTTACATATTTTGGATAAAATACAAAACGAAATAATAAAATTTAACAGTTTTTAGTAATATTTTTAGTAACATAATAACATCGAATAATAAAATAAAAATATAACTGACAATATAGTAAAACATTACCATAATTACGCGTTCAATAAAATAAAAAGTTAAGCAATAAAGAAGTTAAGTATGTACAAAAAAAAAACGTATGCTTATAAACAAAACAAAAACACTTTTTGAAAAACGAAATAATAAAATTATAACATTTTTTTAGTAACAATTGCTAAAGGGCTTCTGCATTAGTTTTGGCTTCGGCTCTTTTTTTACGACCTCCACCTCTATCCGATGAAACACGAAGCCACGTTTTTATAGCCGACTCAATTTCAGCATTTTTAGCATCTTTTGTCATGGAATTTGCACGAACGGAATCTGTACAATATACAAATTTATACAAATATACTTTAATCACCTCATATTCAACACAAACAACATATACTACTAAAATCACTAATTAAACATATACTATTAAAATCACTAATCAAACATATACTACTAAAATCACACTGTGTTCTATCAAAATTTACTTTAATAATACTTAGCGCAATACAAAAACTCCTTTAAAAGATTAAGAATCGGTCACAAATCAGCATACGCCATTTGGCATATTGTGTATGCACAAAATGTGTGGAACTTTTGTTATGTATAGTATATGCTTAACTCAATATAACCAAACAATTTCATGCAATGTTTCTAAAAAATATAACTGTTATGCAACAACGCATAATAGTTGAGGAAACTTCCACTTTTAGTAAATCATGTTTAATTTTATATTAATTTACACTATATGCAAACCAGTCTAACGTCAAAGATACTCTTTTACAAACAGTAATAACAAAAAATATCAATTAACTCAAATAATAGGATTAGAAGTGTTTACTAACCACAAACAATGTCCTTAATATGAAGGGCTGAAAAGGCGTGTTTGTTTCCATGGCCCATGAAATTAAATTTGTTAGCCAATTCATCGGTCATGACCATTTTCATAACTCTTCTGACAGTTTCCTTCACTGTAGCACCTGCCTGAAGACCCAGATGTTGAGTCTAAAGAAATTATATAATTTAAACTTACACTAGAAATGTTAAAAGTTTGTCACTATATTAAAAAACTTACTAATTGTAACTTGTCTAGTGCGGATAGTCTCAATTTTTTTTCAAAACTTTGCACTTGTTCGAATGTTTGCAATGGCAAATTTAAATTTTCGGGCAACTTTGAATTAACTCCCTGAACTTGTAAATCAAGATGCTTCAAAATCACATTTTGTTGCTGTGAAAGATATTGAATTTGAGCCTTTATATCATCATTCTGCTTTTTAACTTCCACAAGCAACTTAATTACATCACCTACAAATTATAACCATCAATTACAAATTATAGATTTTTATCATCCTAATAATGGTATTTTTTAAAATTAAATTTTATAGTCAAAAATATTTTAATTAACTAAATAACAAATTTAAATTTAATAAAACCAGATTTATTTCCTAACTACTTCTACTACTTAACTAATTTAATTGATCCTCGATATTTTATCACACATTATTATTTATTACAAGTGTTAATACAAGTTTTTTGAATAAACTTTATAAACAACATATAAATTACCATAAACTGCCTGTTCAGTGCGTGGTAGATAATTTGTAGTTTCCGATTGAGGTGTTCTAAAATCACTTGAAATTTTAGAAATAAAATCTTGTGGCTCTTTTTCATCATTATATGATTTCTGATTCACTATTTCGTGGCTATTGTAACTAGATTCCATAGAATTCAAATGCATAGTTGAGTTATGCATTATTTGTGTATCTGCAGAATGGAATCTTGCGGTATTAAAAGGTGGTTTATGTCGTAAAACAGGTTGTTCAGGTGCTAAAGTTGATGCCATAGGAGATTCAAACTGACAATTGTTCTGATAAGAGGACTGATCAGATGCATATCTAAGGGGTGGTTGAGGGGGCAGTAAAAGCTTTTTAGTATCGGGTTTATTTTTCAAAATACGTTTATTAGACATCTGAAAATCAAAATTATCAAAATTATCTTTATTAGTCTTTGGTTTCTTTTTTGACGTTACTTGACCAACATCAATGCTTAAGCCTACGTTATTCATATTCATATATCGAGTATTTATATCAACATCATCTTCATTAGGAAAATCATCAACACTCATTTTCTTTCGTTTTTCAGATTTCATCTTTTCTGTGTCAGATGTAGCTGTATCTAAATCAGATGTTATCTCTCCCTTCTTGGCTTTTTTCCTAGCAGTCTCGTATTCTTCTTTAAAATAAAATAAAAAAATTTTAAATAATGCAAATTTTTTTTTTTAGTATACCAAATATTTTATTATGTTATATATTATATTTAATAATAAAAAATATATACATTTAATTAAAAATAAACATAGAAATGCCATTAAATGATTTTAATAATGCTGTGAAGACATTTATGTGACATTAGCTGTGAATACACTATTTAATTGTAAATAACATTGCCACAAAATACTCACAACAGCTAAGTAGATGTAACAATGGCTTTTGCAATAAATTTAAATTGATAAAAAAAAGTAGACAAGTATACTAACCATATACTCCAAGACACTTGACAGTAAACTGTAACCAATCTGTTTCAGGTATTTGCAATGACTTGACTGCCTTTACAATCATATGAATAGGTGTAGATTTAGGAGGCCAAGCACAACATGTTCGGTCCTGTGAAAGCCAAAACAATGGCACAGCATCTACCTCTTCTCCGTTGCTTGTTTGAAAAACGACTACTGCATACTAATAAAATACATTTACATTACATCATTCTTCATATATTAAAATACATCAGTTAAAACTAAGAAAATACATCAAGTAATGACTAAAAAAAACTTTAAAAAAATAAGAAATGATAAAATTAAAAAAAACAGAGGTATAAATTTAACAAACCTTAAACATTTTCCAGATGGCTTCAATAATAAATGGATGAACTAATGAAATTAATATTTATTTCAACCAAGGTCATAAACACAGTCTTGGTCAATTATAAAACTCACTTACTTTTTACTTACTAGTATGCAGCAAAAAAAAATTTGTAATGTAATTTATGCAAAACTAGTATATTTAAACACTACAAAAAAACAATTAATATAATCAGAAATAATTATAGCAGAGAAATGTAAAAATTTGTAATACATGTGTACAAGTGAAATATTTTCAAAATATAAGTAAGATGGATAAAAAATAAAACTTTTTTTAAAATTATGCATTGTTATTGGTCATCAAAGTTGTTAATTCTTTTAAAAAACATGCCTTTAGGAACTCCAGAGCACCATAAAGTGCTTTTAAGATCCAAAATGGTTGATTATGTCTTGGTTTAGATTAGGAAAATAATTCACAACATAATATAACAACCTCTAATTATGAACCAAAAGGAAAACATGCTAATATATTACATATTCATAAAAGTAAAGTGTATACACAAAAAAGTGTATACTTATACATTCATTTATATTTATACTAAAAAATTAAAATAAAATTGGTCAGACAGCATTATTGTTACATATACAAAAAAGTGTATTTTCTAATATTACAACTAAATTATCAGTTGTACAACCTTTTATGAGTCTAATAAAAAATTGTGTGTAAAAAAGTTGTTTCCATAACGCAAACATACACATTTTTGATAAAAACCATCACTGTTAATAGTTTCATAAGAACCACAAGGATTGGAAACATGTAAGACATTTAAAGTAGATGATGGCAAAGGTGATATATAGAAATCCTGACTAAGTTTGAAAAGTTCAACAATTACTTTATATTTAAATTGGTCCACACTCAATATGTTGCGTACCAAACATGGCTGTCCGTTTAACTTTAAAAAGCAATTGTTCCCTGGAGATGTTGACAAAACTAATCCATTTGGAAGACTGAGTTTACAATATTGTTTTAAACAACTTACACCAAAAGGCACTGGTCCAATATTGTGTTCTTTTTGTGGTGTATAAAGTTTTTTATTGACAGGCAACAAAGTTTTTTTACTATTTCGTCTCTCCTCTAAACGCCTCTCAACCTGTTTTAAAATAAATGATGGCTTGCGAACAAGTTTTTTTAGAGTACCTAGCTTATTTTCAAATGGAAAAGCAGAAAAGTTATCTAAAGGGCCAAAGTTCTTTACATAATCAGCCAAATGAATTAAACAATGAACATTGTATACAAGCATGCCTGTACCATATAAAACTTTCATATTTTCTACACATACAATAAGGAGTTGTTTTGCATAATCTAAATACTGCCTACAAAATTGTGGACTTGCTAGAATAGAAATTGCTACAGACAAAAATAAAAAATTTTCATACAAATTTGTTGGTAAAACGTCACACAGTACAACGGGACCAGTATAAAGAAGAAACTGTCTCAGTTCAGTTGCCTTCCACCTCATAAGTTCAGACACAGATCTAGGCTTTCTGGCAAACTCTGTAGGCATGTGAGCAGCACACCCCACCAATAAGGAAGAGAGTAATGTAATTTGCTGAGCTGAGCACCTAACACTTTTAGGACCCTTTAACCAACAAAGCAAAAGTCTTCGAACAACTCCTAGACACACTAAATGCATGTAATCAAGGGGAAAACCTGATACCATGCCAATCGGTAATGCACTCAGTGGTGAAAGCCCTAAATGATGATCTTCGTCTACTTGCCTGTCAAACTGATCATCAGTTCTCAATGGTGCATTTAATTCCTGAAATATAACCTTTCCATTCCATTCTCCTTCTACTCTGCATTTATCACACCCAAAGTATCCACTATGCGATTTTATACATTTGATCATAGCTCGAGCAGGGGCATCACATACAAAACTATGCAAAGCAATTTCATAATGTTCACGTGCAATTAACAATCCATGGCTGACTAACTTCTTACAGTCTATTACAAACTGTTCAAAATAATCAGTTAAATTTACTGGTTTGCTATTACCACTATATATGCCTACAACAAAAGGCTTCTTTTTTTCACTCTGTCTTACGATGCATAAAATAGGCCACAAACAAGAGCTAATACTCTTAAATAAAGGAAGACCATCAATACTAAATTGCAATTCAAGTTTGTTGCATTGTGTAAGTTCCCCACTTCTATATAAATCCTCAATTCCATATTGGATACCTAAATGCAAATACTCTCCTCCACTTCTAAGAGCAACAACAGAACTATTTCGTGGTGTGTGCAAAAGAGTACGAGCATCTAATGGCAATTCATTGTGAAAATTGTTTAGCAGTTTTAACAGAGCAGTTAGAGCAATACTTTTAATGTCAAATAATACAGCCCAACTACTGAGTTGTTCAATTAATGAATGTTCAATATCATTAACTTCTTTAATAGTTTCTGCGTTACTGTCATTAACTACATTATAATAGGTATTATTATCACATATATCAAAATCAATGTCAAACTCCCTTGTCTTATATTCACCAATGTTTAAAAAATTACTATCATTATTATTATTATTAATATTGTCTGCAACACAGCAACTTTCATTAGAAATACTTATCGTATTTATTGTATTAGCAGATAAACTATTTTTATCATCCATTGCAACAAATAAAATTTTATTTGCAAGTTTTTTAACATGTCGAGCACGTGTCCAATAAGATTCAGTTTTTACTTTTTCCATTTAATATCTTCTTTTTTATTATATATTATATTAATATTGTATAAAAGAAAGAAATATTTCAAAATTATTGTTTATTTGTTTGACAATTATTTTATATATATATATATATATATATATATATATATATATATATATATATATATATATATATATATATATATATATATATATATATATTATATATACACAATAACAATAATAATAATAATAATATTATTATTATTATTAACAATAATAGTAACAATAATAATAAGTACAAAAAAACTTAATTGTGGATTTTATAACTTTTAGAAATTTTTAGAACTTTAAATCAAATTTAATCCAAAAATATAAAAACATGTTTAGTAAAAAATAAATAAACGTGTTTTAAAATACGCAAAATAATTTTTTTTTTAACAAACGATAAACAAATGTGTTTTGTTTAATGTAATTTATTTCAGCTAAAAATATACAAATGAATTTATTTCTGCTAAAATATACAAACGTGGGTTTAGAAAACCTCAAATATATGAAATGCGTCATTATGAGCGCACATGAGCATTGTTATGATCGTCATTAGTATCGTTAGGTTTGCGCACAGTAAACATTCAAATTGCAGATAATTTTACTATACTTTCGCAGACATCAAGCCGACGTCTTTAAGCGACGGAACATTAGTAAATTTATTTTGCATATCGGGCGAACATCGGCCCGATGAAGTAAAACGATGCCGATCTACAGCTGATATAAAAGACATCGGCAAGACGTCGGGCCGATGTACGTGTGTTATCTGGGGATGACTGTGGGAATTGTTTAATATTTATCACTTTGTCAAAAAACGAAGACGTTTATATTGCAAAATACCACGAATATAAAACCCTAGTCGATATTGACGAAAACTTTATGGAAAAATATTTCGAATTCGACAAATACGGAGATCAAGAATATGTAATCATCAAACCTAATTTTTGTTTGACAATTGAATAAGTATATTTAATCAGCACACCCGTCTTACTTTTTTGTTTACTTTTCTCTGCAATCTGATTATTGGTCGGTTGGTTGACCCCCCGCAAAGGTTTGTTTACTTAAGGGCCGTCGTTTGTTTACTTAAGGGCCGTCGAAGCTATATATACCAGTGCAAAGTTAAAACCTTCATTTGGGCGAAAGCCCCAATAGAGATCGGACGCGGAAGCCCTGCTCAAATTTTTAACATACAACATTCAAAATGGCAGTGAAGGAAGGTAACCTTCATGTTTGTTTTATTATTTTTATGTTTCTAAATTGCGCGGTTTAGTTCGTTTAGCACTGGTAACTAGTTATATAATTTGCACATTATATAACGGTGTTTTTTTACGGTTTCTTACGGTTTTTTTGCGTTTTAAAACGGTGGCTGTTTCGGATGCACATTTTTTTATTTCAGCATTTGCTTCGATGTTTGCAGAGTACCACTGTTTCGCTGTGCAAGCACAGCTTTACAACGTGATCGATGACGTCAGAAGAGCGTTATCAATGACGTCAGAAGAACGTGATCGATGACATCATCGATGACGCGATTGGAACGAACAAACATGTGACGTCATAGGTATCACGTGATTCAAACTAACCAACCAGAAAGCAGCGGATGGATGAACAACTTTTTGGTACTCTGTAAACACATCATCAGCCGTTAGGTGCGTATCGCGTTGAGCTGCACGATCTAAAGCCATTTGTTCTGCTCCTTCTCTAAAATACAATAATTGATTTTCAGGTAGATGTTTACCAAATCACAGCACTTTGAAAACACAGAAACAACATAATATAAACATATGTACCAACTATAAACACAATAAATGTATATATACATATTTAAACACATTTTTAAAACAATTATATGACACATATTAACACATACACAAACAATAAAAAAACACTTTACGTTATTATAAAAACACATTAATAAAACAACTATAAAGCACTTATTATCACATACACATACATATCAAAAAAGCATATACGCAAACAATAAACGTGTGCAAACAAAAATTTTTAAGTTACACGAGAAAATCTTGTAAATGCGAAAATTTAAAAAGATACAAAATATATATTTACAAACAATACTCTTTACCTTCTTTTTTTTTTTTCATAAGAACTCTAATCCTTATAACAAAATTTAACCTTTACATATAATAGCTTGTGACATGCCATGTCAGTGTTGGCACAAAATTTTAATTTATTTTTCTAAATTTTCTAAAAAACAACAAAAATACTTAACAGCATCACCGAAACTTCAAAGTAGTAAAAACCATTTTATGGAAAAGGCATTAGTGTAACTTTAAATAACATCCATACCCCTATTTTCCTTCTAAAAAATAAGATAATAAAAACAAAACTGAATAAAGAAAAACTAAAACAGACAAAATATAAACGATTTAAAAAATCAAAATCCTTTCTACTTTAAATCCTTTCTACTTTATCTAATAAAAATTTAAATCCTTTCTTCTTTATCTAATAAATATTAAATAAAACAGACAAAATATAAACGATTTAAAAAATCAAAATCCTTTCTACTTTAAATCCTTTCTACTTTATCTAATAAAAATTTAAATCCTTTCTACTTTATCTAATAAAAATGTATACATAACTATTTTATATACTCACTTCAATTATAATATGATCTTAACGATGATTATTTATCTTAATATGATTCTTTATGTAATATATCTAAACTAATAATTAAATTCCAAATCTAAACAAATAATTAAATTCCAAAAGGAAAAAAGTTTCAACTTGCTTAAGAGATCTTTATCCAATGGCCGCGTGCATTTAGAGAACGCGCTCTTTCAAAGCCTAGTAACTAATGACGAAACGACGTTAAACATTAAACATTAAACGTTTCTGTAGGAATTATATTATAGATAATATATATGTTTTTAAGTAGTTATAATGTTAATTGGATCATTAGCGGTCCGATTTAGGCATTGATAGCGGACCAATGGAGTTTTTAATATCGGTTAAATAGTGGACCGTTATTGGCAAGGGTCCCAGTGGGCAGCCATTACCTTAACGATGTCGGTAATCTAGAGGCACGCCGGAACTGGGCAGCCACTAGCGGTTCTAGATCGGTAATTTATAGTTAAGTCAGTATCGGCTAGCCGCTGGCGGTCCATATAACCTTATGTTTGCTGGGAATACTTGCTTTTAAATACTAAGCTTATTATCAATAAAACAGTAGAAACCAGACCTCTATATTATTTAAATTTTTGAATTTTCTTTTCTTTAAGTACATCTAAGAAATTACTTTTTTAGTTGCTATTTTTAAAAAAATTTAACTTTGAGTATTTATCAAAAGATACTAATTTATCAAAAATGACCAAATATGGTAATTTGAACCCAGTCCACAAATTTAGTTTAATATTAAAAACTTTAATTTTCCTATAACCAGCCAAATAGTATCTTTCTAAAAAGTCATCAATGAGTTTTCTAGGATTTCTTAATCATTAGTTATAATCCTATTTCCAAAACTTCCCCATCTGGGCCACTGTGAATTAACAATAATATTAATGTTAATATTGAAAAACCGGACGATTTCAAATTTTTAAATGAGAATAGAAAAGATCAACTTGCTGCATTAGCTGTTTTTTTGCGAGGAAAATATCGATGCTCTGAAAATGTGATCAACATTATTTTTTTAAACCTGTAAAATTTTTTTCAATAATAAATTACAAAACGAAGAGATTTCTACAATTTGTAAACCACTACCAAAGGAATATTCTAGAACAAGATATTCTCAAACTGCTTTTAAAATGCCACAAATTCAGTTAGTGTACAAAAATAGTTTACATGGATGATTTATTCCGTTTAAAGAAATACTTCAGTTTATTTTTACATCAAATGCATATGATAAGTGTCTAGAGTATTCTTCAGAAATATCTATCTCATTGTATTCAGATGATTAAGGTTTAACTAATCCAATAGGCAAATCTAGGGGAAAGCACAAGTTGTGGGTTTTATATTTTCAGTTGTTAAACATTCCGCAATCCTGTTTAAGTAAATCTTTCTCAACATTCCCTTTAGCAATAACTGGTTCTAAATCGGTTGAGGTGAAAAGCTTATGAAATCTCTCTTTCTTGACTGGGTACAATCTCTAAATAAACTATCATCGATTGATTTCTCAACTTTAACTAATGCTAATGGTAAAAAAATCATGGTGAAGTTAAAACACTTTATTGGCAAATCAATAACTGGCAATGCAATTGCTAGTTTTAAAGAGAGTTTTAACAAAAGAGATGTGAGGTGCCAGGGGCGAATCCAAAGGGGTTCAAAGGGTGGTCCAGCACCCGTCAACTTTCAACAAGCAAAGTTTACTACTTTGTTGCATTTTTTTATTTATAAAAATTAAATTATTTAGTTAAAATATTTTATTCAACTCAAAATTTGCGATTTAATTTTTTGTGAAGGATGTCGAAAATAATTATCTTTGATGTTGTGTTGGCGCTAGCGTATTTTATATATATTTATGTTTCGATTAGGAAACTCCAGTATAGTTGCTCTCTGATTGGCCTGCTCCCCTCAGAATTATTTTTGATTGGCCTGCACCCCTCAGAAGCTATTTTTGATTGGCTTGGTTTCTTTTAGCTAATCAAAACTGGTTCTGAGGGGTGCTGACCCAATCAGAAAGATCTCTGAAGGGTGCAAGCCAATCACGCATAAATTAGAAAAAAGGGTTTTCACTAAGCTTTTGGTTAACTCGTAGGTTAAGTGTTCTAAACATGGCGGATTTAATGCTTCAAATTATTTTAAAATGTATTTTAGATGAAAATAGGGTTCAATCAGAAAAGGTATCGTTTTTATCTAATGTTATTGTCGAAGCTCATAATACTATTAGAGAAATATTTTTGTTTAATGAAAAATCTAAACTAAGTGTATAGCATAAAATATGCAAAGTTTCAAATATACAGTTTCCCTTATCTCAATCATTTCGAGCAGAAAGCGATTTTCAACCAGTGAGGTAATAATTTGTTTCTTAAATAATTATATTAATTTAAAAATAAAAAAACAAACGAAATATTTATGTGTGTGTGTATTTGTGTGTGTGTGTGTTGATTAATGGTTAAAATAATAGCAAATAAAGAAATCATATACAACTTTTTTTGCTTAAACATTTTACTACAAACTTATTTTTATTTTAAGCTGAAAGATGTGTAAAATTTTGTCCTAGGTGCTTAAAATTTAAAAACATATTTTTCTAGTAAAACTTTGTTCATGCTTAAGTATAATATATTTATATCACATTTCATGGAGAAATTAGTCAATTATATATAACTTATTTTATGTTTGAATAATACCAAAATTACATTTAGTAAATAGTTTACCAGTAAGTTATTTTATGACTTAAAATTGTGTAATAATTATTTTGTGGCATAACATTATTAAATTATGTTACCTCGCTCATGTTAATTTTTTGTTTTTTTATTAGAACTTCTCCAAACGGAAACTGTTTATTTAATGCTTGTTCTATATCATTAATTGGAAACGAATCTTTGTCAGAATACTTTAGATGTTTGACCAGTATCGAATTATATACAAATGCAGATTTTTATTCAAACCATCCAACTATTTTTTCTCAAACTGATGTTACCAAATCTTGAAGAATTGATGAAAACACAAATTTATTATATCATAGTATTAATAATTATTTTTAATAGTGAGTTGTAATACAATTGTGTTATAACTGCAATATAATGTGCATGACGAAGGTGTTTTTAGAAGTTAAACTAGATGGTTACTTTATATATTTCTAAGTTTCTGTTTAAAAATCATATTAGAAGCAAAATTTGGATAGTTCCATTGAAACTAGATTTTTATTAACAGTTTCTTTTATCAGTTCTACATTTTGTAACTATTCTACTAGTTTATTTTAGTTTTCCTACTTTTAAAATATGGTTTTAATTGAGTAAAGTTTCATGATTTGAAATTTACTATATTAGTCATAAGCCAACAGTTTAGAAAAAGAAATTTAGCTCAGTTATGGTAAGAAATTTGTTTACTTTTAATATTTCAAACTGGGTTTTATTGTTCAATTTTATGCCATTCCTAGTTTATGTTATATGCCATAAAAATAATTGTGTATTAAATGTTTGGGTTCATGAAGGTAAACCTCGTTTATTCGGAAGGCGAGAGTAATTATCTTTATTATCATTTTTATTAGCTGTAACTCCGTTATTGAATTGTTAATGATATAAAAGTCATTTACTGCTAATAAAATTAAGTTGCTGCATTATTTTGCATACAAAATACTATTATGGAAGTAAAATAGATGTTTTTGTAACCTTTCTTATCTGATTATTTAATCAAAATACGGGCAGTTTAAAGGGTATAAAAAGATGGGCAGACAGGTAAAAGACCCAGAGGGATATAGCCTTTTCTTTTGTTAAAAAAGAGGTTGAAAGTTTAAAAAGTTGATGAAAAATATAGTCAAACTACGTACGTATTCGTTGCCTTGAACACCTCTTAAACAAACTTGTGGGCTTTTGGGTGACTCTCTCCCCCGTACTTTATGAAAACCTTTTTTTATGAACCCCCCCCCCCCTTCGCAAAGCGCGGGGGGGGGGGGGTAATGAACATACCTTCGCAGTACATATTTGCTTAGCACCCCTCAAAAAAAAGCTAGATCTGCCCCTGGGTGCTGTAGAGTTTGTAATTTGACCAGGTCAGAAACATTAGTTTATAATAAACATTCTCAGTGTAAAATAAGGAGTTTAGAGGAACACAAGATGAGAGTCAAAGAACTAGATAATTCTAGTCTTTCCCGAGTTGAACATTTAAAATGGTCAAAACCATATGCCATTATTCAGCCGAACAGTATTCTATCTGAAATTAAGGAATTTGATGTGACAAAGGATGTTCTTTTTGATCCAATGTTAGAAGGTGTAATACCTTTACAGATAGAACTTTACTTGAATCATGGGGTTTTGAAAGGTTTTTTTACAATAGATAGCTTGAACGACTTTGTAAAATTGTTTCAATACCCAAAAGACAGTAAAAAACCAACTGTAGTAGTAGATTTGGTTATTAAGGGGAAATTTGGCAGTGCTCAAGTTCTTCCTATTTGTCGTATTTTACCAACTTTTTTAAAGAAGTATCACTATTGAGTGTCATTTCTCGTGTCTTATTAAGCTGGTGCGTATTCTTCAAATGTGTCTCTCTCCAGTTAGCAATGAGGCTTACTTCATCTCCTTAGAAGAAGCAATTGCAGCCCATCGTACTCTTTTTATGAATTTATACCCAGATAAATTTATGCCAAAGCTTCATTTTCTTATTCATTATCGTCAGCAATCCAGATAATTTGGTTCACTACAATACTACATGTGCATGACTTTTGAGAGGAAACATCAAGTAATAAAAAATGTAAGGCATTTAAACTTCAAAAATATGCCTTTAAGTGCTATGAAGAGTATGGTTTGAAACAATGTTGCATCTTTTTATAATTCTTTTGGAGAAATTAGTAATGGAGCTCTTTGTGAATTAAATCAAGTTACTTTAAGAAAAATTATTGTTACCTACATCCGGATTATTTGGAATTAAACATTGTCCTGAATCGTCTTTATGGTTTCATGATGGCTTTCATTTTTCTGCTTATATTCTTAAGGAAATTCAAGTAAAAGGAGAAAAAACAGTATTTATTACCTCACAGCTTCAGTGCCTTACTTACTATGTGTTACGAGGTTTTTTTACTGCTGTTGAGGACAACACAGTACCTTTTAGAACTATTGAAGCTGTAGGCTAAGCTTTTCTTGGCCAGCATTTTATTTTAAAGAAGAGATATTTTCTACATTGTATCCCTAGCATTGCCATTCCTAATCATATAGTTGCGTTGCAAGAAAACTAATTTTATAAAAAGTTTATATTATCTGCAACAAATATGATTGCTTCGGTCTAAGTTGTTTTATTTATTTCGTCAATGTTAGTAGTTGTAAATGTTTTATCTTGTCAATTTTTACAAGATTTATTATTCTTTTTATGTTTTAAATATTTACATTAATAATAATTTTTTAGATTAACAGAATCCCTTTTGATGGTGATATTAAACAAACTCTCATTGATTTTTTTTCCAACTCACATTAAACTATTTCTGAGCAGCAAATTTTCTATTGAAGATAAGGTGATATCTAGAGAGTTAATGTCTTGCTTATTAGATTTTTGTTGTTCGCATGTACCTAATCATAGAAATATCAAAAATAGAATATAGTTACGGAAAATATTCTTTGCAAAGTTAAAGTCTACTTGCATTTCTTTATATGCTTCTTACAGCCATAAATGAGTAGGAATCACGTTTTGATACTACATTATTTCTTTTTTAAAATTTATAATTTTTATTATTTTGATATACATTTTAAATCTCCTTCCTACGTTTTTATATTTTACTTCAGATTTTCAAAGTTGCTGCTGGATACATAAATGGTTTGATTGAATTTATTTAATTAAAGTTTTTAATTTTCTATTAGGATTTCTTGTTCAAACAGTTGCCTAATAATTATCGACAAAGACAATTTAGTAAAAGTCGTAGTTTAAAGATAAAGCGATTTCCTCCTTTTTCTGTTGTAAATAGTTCCATCAATAATAGCAGCCGAGCAGTAAGTCCGAATTAGTTGTAGATAAAGAACAGCTATTAAAAGATGTTGAAGTAAAATTTTTTCTGTGTTTATTAATTTTTGGGTAAAAATGATTTGTAATTTTAATATCAAAAATTATAGTCTAATTAAGTAAACTTAGACGCAAAAAGTTTAGAAATTTCAATATTAGTATTAAGTGTCAGCTCATTACTTTATTTTCTTAAATAGCTGTAAAATAAAGAATGTATATAACTCTTTTTTTCACCTAGAATGAATTAATAAGAAAAAGTCATCGCTTTCATCACTGTCTATTCTAAACAGACATCTTTTTAATAACAAGACTTATAATGTATTTCAGAAAAGAGTTACATATGCTCCTGGATTGATGCTAGAAGAAACGATTCTTTTGTACCCTATTTTTAAAGACTCGTCTCTCAAGATTCAAAAGATGTTGGTTTGGATTTCTCCTGATTCGCAAACCCATACTGAGAGTTTAATGCTGCTCCAGAAATCACTTACTTCTAAGAAGACAACTGATAAGTTGTTTATGAAAGTCGATGTAAATTCTATTTGTTTTTTTTATATTTGGTATTAAGCCAGTTCTATAAAATATAAACTTAACACTGATTGAAACCCATTTAATGTATTAATAATAGCTCTTTTTTTTATGGTTGCATTACTTATTTTGTATTTATAATATTTTAGTGTGATTCAATACATGAATACTTATGAGTGCCAAGCTTGTATGGTTCATAAGTTATCTATAATGAAACGGAATATGGAGTAAGGAGTCTTAGAGGTGTCAAAATGGATATTCAGCCCTTACTCAGCACATGTGAAATGGTAGTTGTTTTGATGGCCGTTTACTATTTGCTAGATTTGACATATCATTCTTGTTTCGGATAGCTTCTGAGATGTTTGCAAGATATTTGCGGCTTCGGACGTTCGGCTTTACTATCTAAAAAATGCATTTTTCTTTTGCAATCTTTTTACAGCAATGTGAAGTATTTTTGAATTGATAAATGTCAATAAGTTAATTTCTGCAATTATTTTGTAAATAATTTTCACGATTATGAAAAATAGTTTAATATAAATATATTAGGAAATTAAACTGCATGAATTTGTTTTATTTTTTAAATTAACTTTTCTAAACATAAAAAATGTTTCAGATTAGTTTGTTTATTTACCATTCTCTGTTATCAATCATGCGTTTCAAAAAACCTACTTTAAAATAAATAATTATTATTTGACATGACAGGTAACATGAAGGATAAATACCCGTTGTATTAGGTTTTACACAAAACGGTAAAATACGCGTTACACAATGGGAGTTGAGTAACGCGTATTTTACCGTTACACCCGACCGACCGACCATCCGGGCCGCCGGCCCATCCCGACCGACCATCAACTATGAGATCTCATAGTGGTATGGTCGGTCGGGATGGGTCGGCGGCCCAGATGGTCGGTCGGTCGGGTGGTCGGTAAATAATTTGTAAAACTTTCGTATTAGCAAGGCTAACAAGAAAAGAACCGGTTTTCAACCAATAGGAAAAAGGATTAACGTAATCTATACTATAAAAGATGCATTTCGCAAACAACGCCTCATAACACGCTCCAACTAGCTACAATATAAAGAAAAACAGAATTCTATAACTTCAACAAGATGCCGAATACAAAAATCGTCAAAAGAAAAGCATCAAAACAAATTGCACCAGAAGTACTAAAAGCAAAACAAAAACAGATTCAAAATTTAAAAGCGTTATTAGAAACTTCACATAACCAGCAACAAGCATATGATGTTTTAATGCAACTTTCCTACACAGTTGACGATCCAGTTGACGACCCAGTTGAAGCAAACGACTACACTAAACAGGCTCAAGCAATAAAACCACTGACAGACTCAGAACTGGATGATCTCCTTGCAGACGACTCTAACCAATGCACATCAGCGATGGCAAATAACCATGAAGAAATAATGGAAACACCCGCCAAGAAACAAAAAAATATAATCGAAATTTCTGATGTGGAAGTTGATATACCACAAGAACAAGAAGAAACAACTTCAGCAACAAAAACATTAAGAGAAATAATGGACGAAACAAGCCTAGAGTTAGATAAATCAGTAAGTTACTTAATATTCAAATATTTAACTAAACATGTTAATAACTCCCTAAAAGGAACTTTTCATTTTCAATACAGGATTGCAAAGAGGCTTTGATCTATTGCACACAACAATCGTTGGCAATCCCAACGATGCTGTGTATGAACATGCCACAAATACCACAGTCTGTTTATCCATTAAACAAAGAACGCACATCAAGTGTGAATACGCTGACGGGAAAGCAAGCAAATTCGATGGCAAAGAACACAGCCACTATTTGCTGGCCTTACCAGTTCTCAATTCGGCAGAAAGAAATTTTGACAACCAGTCGCTTAACATCCGTAGAAGAATCTTCAGATCAAGACGATGCGGATGTAAGGGATGTAACTCAATCAACAATAAACGGTATGGATCTTCCTGTGAGGCATGCCACTTCTATGTTGAAATTAAGCACGTTAATAGTAATAACTACTACCATAACGTGCTTAAATACTTTAATAAGATTGTTTAAACATGTAAATAACACTTTAATAACAAACGATGCACCTTTACTTATAAATGTAATCCGCACAGAACGTAAATCAAAAAGAAGTAAAGCTAGAGAACTATTCATTGAGTATTTAATTACTCACAAAATAATGAATAGTCGACAGTACGACTTACAATTAAAGGAATGCAAAAATCTAAGGCTCCTGGAACTAAATAGGGCGTCAGGAGAATTAGAAAGCTGTAAAAAAACGGTATTCCGACAAAATTATCTACAATACGGAGATTCTACTGTAATTATAAGTAGAATAGTAGAATGCACTGATAAATCGAGACTTGGCGCGGTCATATATATTTTGCGCAACGTTGCACAACAAAATTTCCTTACTGTAGATAGAATAATAACTTTATTAGCACGATTTATCTTCAATGAAAATTTTAAAAAAAAGGGATTAATTTTATGTGGAACGTCACATGGTGATAAATCATTCCTAGCTAACCTACTTTATGCAGGCTTTTTGCCACATGAAATAGGTTACTGGAATTGTCCTATGAGCGCAAACCCATCGCCTTTCCTTCTCCAATCTCTTATTAATTGCATGGTCTACAGATGCAATTAATTTATATTTGAGCTTGCTGGAGTTGTGCAATTAATGAAACAATTGCTAGAAGGAGCGCCCACCTTAACAACTGATATCAAATATAAGGACCCACTACCTGTCGATCCACATCCAATTATGATAACGATGAACAGCGAAAACAAACAGGATATACTCAAATGGCATGCCAATGAGTATAAAGCGTTTGAAAATGGTTGTGTTATACTCTTCCTAGGGAAACCATTATTCAATTGGATAAAGGAGGAGGAGTTATCAGAATACGCCAAACTTATTCCCGAACTTATTTTTATACTATCTAAAGTACGAAAAACACAAACAATTGTAAATAAAAATATTTTTGATAAACACAAAGACGAAATACAATTTTAAAGTTTAATACGTTTATTCAATCGCTCTTCATCCTCTATATCATTAACAATAACAATAAACATCGTAACAAATGCAGGTAAAAATACTTTTTGATAACAATTAAGAAATGTCAATTGGGGATTTCCTTTAACAAACGGAGAAGGCATAGTAGCAGTAATAAAAGTTGCATCAGAACCAAATTTAGCTTGAACTTGTTTACATCTAACGTAATTAGGATCAGGGGGATTCAATTTCATACGATCAAACACCCATTCACGTTTAAAAACTTGAATAGTATGAGTTAACCTTATTCTTCCTCTAACAGTAGTAGGCAAAATACCGTTACACAACTCCTCTCACATAACAGCTAATTGGCGTTATGTAACCGTTATGTTCAAGGCAATTTTTGTATGAAAAAACATAACGCTAAAACCATTATGTGCGAGGAAAACTCCCGTTATGTTTTTTAAAAATATGACGTGTTTTACCATGTAAAATTTAGAGTGGTCGTCATGTTGGCAAAAAAGAAAATTAAAAATTGGTTAGGGCATAATATTTAATTATTGATGTGTAAAATATTTCATGGACATTGCACGTAATCAATAAAATGTACACAAAATATAATTTGTTCTAGACACTTAAAAGCGCAAATGAAAAAACAAAACAGGGTGAAGATACATCTAATGTTGACTATGACAAGGATGTTTTTTTAATAACTGTAGAAGTTTGGAAACACAAAATTTTAATAACTGTAGAAGTTTGGAAACACAAAAAATTAGGTTAGAGAATTCAAGTATAATTTGTTTTACTCATGTTCAGAGTTAAAATAAATGTAAATTTGTATTAACTTTTTAAATTTATTTTTAACTGTAAAAAAAATGTTTTCTGATTTACAGATCATTTTAGGATTTTTTAGTGAAACTATTTTTAGCTTACTGCCTAAAGTTTCAATAATAAAATCAATTAATAAAAATTTATCATTTTCATAGCTTTAAAAAAATTTATCATTTTCATAGTAAAAAGAAAACATTCTTTTTACTATGAAAATATTTTAAAAAGTATAATGGAAACATCAGCTCAGGTGTTAAATTCGATAAACTCAAGTAAGCTGGTTTTTTAAAGTTACTGAGTTCCATGATTAATAATTAAAAAAAAAAAAAAAATTGAAGTAATTTAAATTAATCAAACAATGAGATTATAACTTAAATTTTGAAATTGAGTTAGTGAGTGTTTGTATTCTATATTGTAGAGTATGAAATTAAATTTTTAAATATGATTTAGCTGCTCTTATGCAGAGGTTATTAACAACTCTTTAAGAAATAAAAGAAACTTAAACGACTCATTTTATAATGCTACAATCTATTAGGCAACAAATAAATACACCTAAGTTGGAAAATGAGAATGAGTTGCTAAGTTGCTAATATCAAAGATATTAAAGATTTGAAGGAGCAGCTAAAACATCGATCGATAAAGAGAACACTGGTGAGTATTTTATTTTCCATGTTTAACAAAAATATTCTTCATAATTTCATGGTTTATTTTATGTTTTATGTAATAAATAAGTGATGTGTAAGCTGAATGTTTTATAATTATACCCTAACCCATGTCCTGGTCATGATGTTTAAGTGATCCTAAATTGGACCAGGTGAGGTTCTTTAGCTGTGGTAAAGTACCTAGGACATGGAAAATAAATTACCTTAGAAATAAAACCCCCAATTTAGTTGAGGAGTTTTTAAATCTTGAATGTCAATCCTCCTAGTGGTAGTATCACAATAAAAATACTCAGTCTTGATCTGCAAAACATGTTAACGTTAGGAAAGGCATCCGATTATAAAGCGTTGATTGAACTCTTCCATAATGTTATATGTCGGTAAGAAAATGGTATTATGGAAACCCATCCAAACCGCATAAGTGTGGAACTATGAACGCTAAACATGAAAAAAGAAATAAAATAAAGTATGCGTTAGAATTGTAACGTTTAATGTTTTTTTTTTTTTTCAGCTTTAGGTAGACGATATTCATTTTCCTTCTCAACGTTGAAGGGCCGCTGTAATTATGAGGGTCACACATTTTTTTATTAACAGTCTCTCAACTCTTCATTTTGACACACGAACCTTATCATAAAGTTACTACATGGAGAAATAAAATGAGCGTGGTTCTTCCTAAGGTGGAGAGAAGAGATAAAACAATCAAGTTATGATTTTCAAAGTGGTATATTTTTTTTTCGACTTTGAAAGCCGTCAGTTAAGCGAAGTTTCTTAAATTAAACGAAGTTGAAATCCGTTAAACTTCGAATAAAAGTTAGTTAATCGATGTCGAGATCCGTTAAACTTCGAAAAAAAGTTAATTAAACGGTTATGAAAGCCGTAAAAAGTTGTAGTTTCAACTTTAAATCGACTTTGAAAACCTTTAATAGCTGTTAAGAATTAATTAAAACGATATTGAAAGCCGTAAAAAGTCGTAACTTTAAATTTTATTGACTTTGAAAACCTTTAAAAGTTGTTATAACTAACTTAAAACGATGTTAAGAATCGCAAAATGTTTTAAATCAAAATTTTACGGTTCTGAAAACCGTATAAATTTGTTTACATTATATTTAACGAATTTGAAAACCTTATAACTTTGTGTATGTTATTTAACAAGATTTAAACATTATAAAACATCATACAAATATGCCAAAGACCCATCGCTCGCTGGTTTGGCAGTACCTCCTGAAGGAATAGAGAGGAGATAAGGCCTATGGTGTGTGAAATATCTGCAAGAAGAACCTTAAATGAATTCTGGGTCAACATCGACCCTGTGTGGTCACCTGCGATCCAACCATAAGGATGAGTACATCGAAATGTGTCAGAATCAAAAGATAGAGAATGAGACAGAAGCTGCCAAGGAGGATAAGCTGAAGAGGCAGAAGATGAATCGGAAACAGTTGGTTCTGGTAACTTAGTTATATATTGGATCTTACGATGCGATGAGCGAAGTTATACAACTTCATGTCAAATTTTTATGATTTTTTTATTGATGTAAACAACGAAAACCGAAGTTAATAAAATGTTAACATAAGTATATAATTTTTTTTTGGTCACAGGAAAAGAAAAAGGGTTTTAAAAGCCAGAAAAAATCTGTGCTATCGAATACAGAGTACCACTCAACTTCGTGGTGACACGGAGGTTATGATTTACCTTGCAACTGGCAATCAGCCTTACTTCATATGAGACTCCATCCCGTTCCAATAACTGCTTGCCCACATTGACTCGAGGTTTAAGGTTAAAAGTGGTGCCTGCACGGCTCGCTTCAAGTTACCTCTCCTCTATAGGAATCAGCAGATGGCCATGAAGAGCATGTTTGATAAGGAGCATCCTCATTGCGACCGAGTTACAATCAGCACTGACATGTGGACCTCACGCAATAACTATCCATTCATGGTGTTGACTCTTCATTACATCAGTAATGAAGAGTCAAATAATTTAATGTTGACTCTTCATTACATCAGTAATAAAGAGTTTGTTCAACGAAAAGTAACTTTTGGAGTTGTTCCATTCCTAGGTAAGCACACAGAACATTGCTACTCAATTGGACAACTTGCTTAAAAGTTTTGAGTTACACAAAATGGTCAAGAAGCGGGTTCTTGTGTGTGATCAAGCTTCAAATATAAAAGCTGCACTGAGGAAGTCAGAGACTATTGCTGATCTTGAAAGTGGTTCAATCATATGAATTGACCACAAGCTTAGCATGGCCCTGGAAACGACTGTCAACAAACAGCCTCATATCAAGGCTGCTATCAATGCATGCAGGACAATCTTAGCCCGAGTCCATCACTCTCCTCTTGCTGAAGAGGTGCTGAAAAAGAAGTGCGTCGAGCAGAATGGTAACATTTTCAACTTTTTAAGTAGATACGAACACGAAGTTTTACAAGTTAATGTCAGATTTTTACAAATATTTTTTAATTTCAAACGAAGTTTTCTAAGAGTTTACGATTTCATGCAAAGTTTTTTGCAAAGTTTTTTTAAAGTATTTGTTTCAGTTCCCTACAAAAAGATCACTGTTCCTTGTGCTACCAAATGGAACTCTGTGCAGATGATGTCCTAGACATCGATGATCTCCGAAGTGTGCTGTGTGCTCTCAGGGCTGACAAAAAAGAATGGACCACACCCATTCCTATAAATGAACAATTTGAGCTGGTTGCAACCATTCTGCCACTCCTGACCACATCCCTAGTCATCTTTGACTCAATGTCGAGTGACAAGAAAATTTTAATGGATAGAGCCATTGACACCCATTGTTCATCTTATGGATAGATGTGCTTCTCTGATGTTCAAAGAAATAAGAAAGAACAGTCTCACTGGAGTAGGTCCTTTCATGGTTGAGCTCATTGTAGAACTCGAGAAACGATTTCCAAGAGGAGGATGTGATATTATGTCTTATGTTGTAGGCTACCTGCTACACCTCTTCTTGAAAGGCCAACAACTGCACGCTTATGGTGTCAGGGATGAGATTAGGCTACCTGCTACACCTCTTGACAAGTTGAAAGTCATTCATCCTGCAACAGCAGACTGGATGTCAAACCAGCAAGGTACAATCAATGTCTCAGATGAGATCACCCATGAGTTTCTTGAAGATGATATTGAGACTGATTTCTGGAAAGCAGCAACAAAGGTAATAGCTATTAAGTATAATATATAATAAATTTCTTTAAAACTAGTTAAATATACTTCTACTAATATTAATGCAATCGAACAAACACAGTCATAAAAAGTTTAATTTGAGGATACGATGCCATACAGGGGAGAGTGGGGCGCTTCAAAGTTAAAGGAACTTTTTAAAAATTATTTGAATTTAAAAAATTTTAGATTAAAGAATTTAATCTAAATTATACGAAGTTTACTAAACGTTTAACTTCCTTTCTTTTAGACTCTGTCCAGCCAATTCAGGCAGACAAATGCTACAGCTGAGGGTCCTCCGATTTCCGTTGAGTGGGCAAAATTAAGAGAAAAAACTGTGATAGATTGAAGGTTGATGTCTTTGACTGGTGGAGGATACATCGCAAAGAGATGCCCATCTTGGCAGGACTTGCACGGGAGTATTATTGCCTGCCAGCCTCAAGTGCCTCAAGTGAGCGGGCCTGAACAGGTGGTCCACGAAAAGAGATGCAGGTTGTCTCCATAAACCACTGAGAAGTTGATCTCCATCAATGAGAACATCAATCTCTTAAACTCCTTTGTACAAGTTTGGAAATACCGCTCCATGGAAGAGCAAATGGCAGCTAGACCTGCTCAAGACAGAAATCAGAATGATGATGATAATGACTCAGACTAGGATGATGATGATGATGATGATGAAACCGCCACATTAAAAATGAAATCTCCAGTATTGTTGAACTGGAAAGGTGAGACAGACATCATTTAGGCTTCCAAGGCCAGGAACTAGTACAAAAAAATGAGAATGATAGACTGGAAGCGGACCACTAATAATTCTTTACTATGGAAGCGTGCTAGGATTATTTTAGTTCAGGTAATCGATAGTATGCAAATAATTTTTTAAGGTATTTAAGGAATTGGATTTTTGAAATCTAGAATGATTATTAAATAAATGAATGGGTTTTAGCTTATCTTTTGTATATTCTGTATTTCTGTAATGTTACTGTAGTGTATACTTCAAATTTTTATTATTAAAAAATAGAAGGGCAGAGATTGCTAGCATATACCAAACCAGTTATCACTTCACTTTAATTTATATCGATGTCTTTAAGCCTGAACGTAGGTAGCTACTCATCGATTGTGATTTTTTCCAAATCTAAGGGATAGAATAGGAGTCTAGGAGAATAGAAGGGAAGAGCATAACAGAACTAGTACAGCCAGATACAAGTTCAGCTTAAAATATGGCTTATCGCTTCACTTCACTTTAAAATTTTTGCTTATAGAGCTTAAAGTTGAAGTCATTAAACTTGAACTTGAAGTAATTGAGCTTAAAACCTGAACAAAGTCACGCGACATTCGTTTGTTTACTTTTTGAATGCACTCGTTTCGTTTACTCAAACGATTTCGAAGACAGTTAAATGTTTGGAAGCGAACTTGAAAACTGTTAGAAATTTAAAAAAATTATAAGACACGCCATTATTAAATTTGAACTACTTTTTATGATTTTAAAATACGATTTTGAAAACCGTTTAATTAAATTTCATACAACTTTTAACAATTTCAAAACACGTTCACACATGACTGTTAGCGACGTCGAAGCTTCGACTTCGGCTTCGAAACACATCGACCTTGATTGTTTTATCTCTAGTGGAGAGAGGTGGGATTTAACCGTAAACCTTTTATTTACAAGGTGGACGGTCTTCCACTACTCCACCTACACTCAAAAGCGCAATCATATGTGTTACCTCAAAGTCTTTAAAAAATATTACACAAGCAAATGTAATTGGCTGTAAAACAGTACATACATAATTCAATTACTTACTAATTTAATTTAACTTCATACTTTTTTTCAGACTTGTATTGTATCCAATGTTGGTGGAAGCTCATTAAATGATGTCATTAAAAGAATGATGAAATTCATTCTCTCTAATAACCTTGGAAGACTGTGTAATCTTTCTGGGCAATCTGCAAAAGTTTGTTTTTCCAAACTAGAAATATTTGAAGTAGCTAGTGGTATGTTTTGCTATTCGTGTAATAATCTTGAGATGTGTGTAGTTTAAAAAATGTTTTTTCTGTGACTTTTGTCTTGTGAAATTTTTTTAAAAAAGTTTGTGTCAAATCAAAACATGTGTATATATATATATATATATATATATATATATATATATATATATATATATATATATATATATAAAATTCTTCTTTTATACGTTTTAATGCCTTCACAACATATTCAACTTAAAAGGAGATCAAGAGCGAATTGAGCAGGTGGTTCGCTAACGCCCGAGACCGGGGCAAAAACAGCCGAAAAGAAAAAGTATCTGCAACATCTTCAGATTCTTTATTATCAGAAATATAGTTAGACTTCAATATATATTCGACTATTAATTAAAGTATAAGAGGCTTACTAACTTTCAAATACATTTGAGGATTGCCATGCAGTGATACTCATACGTGTGGTCATACAGGTCGCAGATTGGTCCCAAAAAGCACAAGTTAAGCTTACCAAACGGTCTCTGTGGGTCATACTCCATGCAGTTCCCGTGCGGCTCTTCTAAAAATGTTCCCTTGAAGTCTCCGTGCAGGCCTCTTAGACAAAACCTTGTGTCCCAAATTGTTTGGTTGGCTGGGTACTGAACCAGTTTTCACTGCAAACTTGTCAATAGTCCAATTCAATGCCCTGAGAGCTTCCCTCCTGGAGTTTCCTCCATATTCTTTACATACCCAAAGTTGTGAGAGAACAGTCAAATTAGTTACTGAGGCAGCTGAGTCAGTCTGTAGTTGGGATAAAAGAGATGGTTTTATTTGAACACAGTAGTATAATCGAGAAGTAATGCCTCTGTTGAATCCAAAAAACACTTTATCAAAGTGTTCAATGCCAACAAAGAACCACATAAAATATATGTAAGTAGTTCTCTTATTCTCATACAGAATGATTTTCAGTTAAGTAAATTCAGTTTTTTAATTATCAGAAATCTCTGAGGTCGCGCGGTTAACAATTGCAAAACGTGCTTTTGGTGAAAACCGAAAGTTTACTAAAAATATTAAACCGAACCGAACCGAAACAGAAAATTTCTGAAAAACCTAAGTAATATTTTTAAAAATCAAAAAACTTATGCTAAAAAAATGACAAAAATATTTTTTAAGAAATTTAAATAAGTATACAAGTTAAATTCATACATACTGAACTGCTATTTACACTTGTCCAAAATAAGATTTTTATTTACATTTACTTACGTCTATATTCCGGTTTGGTTGTCTTACAAGCAATTTAAATTTTATTCAAATTGAGAATGCCGAAAGAAAGTGATATTTAGAAATTCTTCGAAAAGCTAAACAAATTTGAAATCAAATGCAAAATTTGTTTTAAACTTTACAAAATAAACTGTAACATGTAATAACTAAAAATCCGGACAATGTTTGTGTAAATATAAAAATACAAAAGAAAAATTTCACGAAATTGCAATTACTTCTATTTTGTTGCAAATTCAATTCTTTAAATGTATTTTTAAAAAATAATTTATTAAGGAATAATTAAAAATGTAAAAAATAGCTTATAACGAAGACTTCGTACGAAAACGAGTGTACACATTTTTGGATTTGCATCCGGATGACAACAAAAACTTGATTGTAAATCATTTTCGAATGGAGAACATACCAAAATCTACTATTTTTAACATACTTAAAAGAAAGGGGAATAATATAGAACCAGAAAGAAAAGTCGGAAGTGGTCACAAAGCAATAAAGATGCCTGCAAAAGAGATAAAGCACCTTAAAAAAATCCATCGATCAAAAGGATGGTATTTCACAGCGTGGTCTTGCAAAACGATTTCATGTATCACAACCGTACATATGTAAAATTATTCACCGAAAAACTAGCATTCGTTATCGTAAAAAAACTAAAATACCAAAAAGAACACCGGGTCAAAAAGCACCTGTTCATTCAAAGTGCCGCAGGTTGGTTTCGATTTTTCGGAAAAAATTGTTATATTTGACGATGAATCCTATTCTTATTTGAGCAACACTAATATTTCTGAAAAAGCTGGATTTTAATCTTTTGACATAAATGCAGCATCAAATGATGTAAGATTAAAGAGAAAAGACAAATTTGAGCCAAAATTACTTGTTTGGATTGCATTCTCTACAAAGGGAATCTCTCAGCAGTACATTGTTCCGTCAGGCCAAGCAGTCAATGAAGATATCTATATTTCAAAATGTATTGTTAGATTGGAGAAACTCATTGAAAAACATCATAAAAATGATAATACTGTTTTTGGTCTGATCTAGCTTCGTCGCATTATAAATGAACTGGATAACAGTGATAACTTTATAAATGAACTGGATAACAGTGATAATGATGATTGTGAAGATGATTTGTTGGTATATATATCTTAGTTTATTTTTCTAAGATTTAAATTTAAAGTTGTGATTTAATTTTTTCTTTAAACTCTTTTTTTTAAATATCACATTATATGTCAAATTTATAAAGTAAAACATAGCTATATATATATATATATATATATATATATATATATATATATATATATATATATATATATATATATATATATATATATATATATATATATATATATATATATATATATTATAATAAATATATAACCCTAAACCAATCCAAAGATGCGTTTCACTACCTTAGACTCCTTTGAAGTAACATCTGAAACTGTATTGTCAGAAGAAGAAGATTCGTTTTTTGAATTTATTCAACAAGAAATAAATGAAGATGTTTCTTCAAATTATTCTAATGCTGAAGCTAATACCACCAACATCAGTATAGTGACTGGTAGTAATACAGTTGAAACCGCAGAGAAAACGTGTTCGTAACGCAGTTGTTAATGAATTTAGTAAAGAGGACGGTTGTGAAAATAATTTTATTTGGGATGATATTCCTAGACAACAACGAGAATTGTGTTTCACTGCGGATAATAAGTAAATAATGTTCCTGAAAAGCATGATTATCAACTTGCAGTACTAAAAACATTCTTAACAGATGATATTATTAACAATAATATCAGACACAAATAAGTATGTGCAGCTTGCAAAATCAAAACCAGCAATAATGCAAAGAATGCAAACAAAAAAAAAAGTTGCTTTAGTTTATGGGTTAATGTGACACTTGATGAACTAGGGGTGTATGTTGCAATAATATCCATAATGGGAATAATAAACAAGCCACATTATCATATGTTTTGGACTTAAGACCACATACTTTCTACACCTATTTTTTCTAGGCTTATGCGTCGTCATCGATTTGAGTCCACCTGTATAATGATGCATTTTACGGACCACGAATATGAAAATCGTGATGACAGTTTAAGTAAACTTAGGTCTTTTATAGAAAGTGTATCAAAATGTTTCTGAAAATTATACTCCTGAGCAAAATGTCTCTGTAGATAAATACCTCTCTCTTTGGAAAGGTCGATTGAAGTTCCGAGTTTTTATTCCAACCAAACGTGAATGCTATGGAATCAAAGTTTACGTGTTGTGAGTCTAAGACAGGGTATTTGTATCGATTTATAATATATACTAGTTCAGATACAAGCTATCCTGCCCCCAGTAACATAAATTTTCCCAAAGCATATGATGAATATGCATGTTATTCAAAAATAGTTTTATCTCTGAAAAATGGACTGTTCAATCAGGGTTACTGTGTGACCATTGATAATTTGTACACTTTACCTGAAGCATAGTCGCATTATGTGTCACACCATGTTTTGAAATATACACAGCGTGATATAACATCAAGAGATAGTTCCTTAATTGAATAAACTTGATATCAATATGCTTTAAAACTATATAGATATGTGTTTTCAAAATAAAAGTGGTGCTTGAATATATTTTAATTATTCTGTTTAGATATACTTATGGGATACTAAAAATATTAATTTCATTGCATACATATACGTTTCCACATGTTTGATTTTTTACATGTTAGTTTATTGAAAAAAAGTGCAATAATCTGATTTTTCCTTTTTTTTTTGTTTGTTTCTTAGACGAATGCTCTATAAAAGTCATACCTCTATAAATAATTTTAGTATACTCATTTACCTTTTAGAAAAACTTTACTTCAAGGTTAACACATAAAGATAACTGAAAATATATCATTTTTAATAAACCTACAACTTAAGGTAAATAATTATGCGCGCTGAGAAGTCAAACCTACAAAATTGAGCGGAGCGAAAAGGTTAAGCTATTTTACGTTTCATAATGACTATGCGATATCGATAGTAAGTGGTTTAAAAACGTGGTGATATTTTTGTAAAGAATAATCAAGTGAATATGCCAAAATAATGTAAATAAGACTTTCTAGAAGTGGTATTCTTCATCATTTGAACAACGCACACAAAAAATTGAATTTAGATATAAAACCGTCCACATGAAGCAGGCTATTAAGGACATAATGTCAAAGCTTGTAACGGTGAATGGTTTATATGTAAATACCATAACGAATAGTGAATTTATTAGAAAAGGCAAAGACATTGTTACCATTTAATCCATGCTATGAATATGATAAAAAAAAAGATATGATTTAACCAAACAAAGGGTGATTTTGGAAATAACAACAGAATTGTTAGACGAATATGCATCTGTAAGAGATCAACTATCATATTTTAATTTATCAGCACTTTGGATATGGATTTGGATTAGATGTAGACATACCTAATTATTCATCAAAATAAAAATATAAAAAAGAGAGAAACAAAAAACTTGAAAGTATCACATGAAAAAAACTTAAACAATGAAAACTTGTGTCTCAATTTTGATGGAAAACAATTTAACCATTATGAACACCAAATTTGTAGTTCTAAAAAGAATTATCAAGAAATAAAGTTAGCTGTTCCTTTCTTAAAAGATGATAAAGCAGAAACTATTTTTAATGGATTGGTAAAAATTATTGACCTTTTTGATTTATAAAACTTTATACAACTGCTGTTAACACATGTAAAAAAAAGGCCTAGCAACTAGACAGCAAAAAAATTTGGTGACTTTGGGTTTGATAATCCACTGCATGTTTCATGTAAACATAATATTCTGGGCGGAGTTTTTTTCTTGTTATATCATCTAGAGAACAACTAAAAGTGATTTGTAAATTTTCTTAGTGGTAATTGACACAAAATATGGTTTTGAAAATATATTTTTGTTAAAATGATTTTGGTGATCTTGAAGAAGATATCAAGAAAGTTGGCAATCACCAGAAAGATCTTACCTGTCTGAAGTCACGATGAACTAAAAAACCATCAATTATCACAAACATCCAGCGAAGCAATATGTGTTGATTAGTAAAAGTTGCTGAAGACTTGCCTCGATGTATAACTTATTTTGTCTAATAATAAGATGTAAAAAAATAAAAATCATTTGCAAATACAAGGTTCTTTTTATGATTATTAACATTTTTGTTTTTTATAAATTGGTCACCTTTTTGAAAAATTAATACAAATAAATATGATTTTCAGTTATTATACGTAATTGTTCATTAGAAAATAATATAACCAGTAAGAAATAATAGCGGGACAATAGCGGGCCTTGCATAGCGTATGGCGCATGGCGACGTTGTTGCGCCATGTAAGGCCCGCTATTCTTCCATCTATATTTAACCAGCGTCGGCGCGCCGCTAACGAAACTTTATTACCTTTCTCACTGTGTAGGACATATGCGTTGTATAAAAAGTCAACCTCCTAATGCTGACACCCTTCTCAAACATTTTATTCAGCATGCATTATTTATTATTAGATTATTTAATTTTTGTCAAGATGCAGCGAAATATGGATCCCTCGATAAAATATCAGTTTTCCCATTTGAAATCTACCTTTTTCAAGTGAAAAAAATTGCAAAAAACCCCCTTACAACAAATTGCACGCCGATTATCGGAAAAAACTTTATATCATTCTAGCAGTAAAAATTTATAAATTAATTTTCAATAACTAAACTTAAATAACTTACCCCTTTCGGACTTTTAAAGTATTGCTTTTAAGGTAAGAAAATGTTTACCTTTTTTTTTTTTTAGATAAAATGAAAATGTGATTTCAATACACAATACATGGATTTGAAGAATTAAAACTTAAAAGAAATGCTAAATATATTTTGCTGTAGCTCACGATTGTGGTGATTAAGTTTCATTAAAAAAAGTCCAGCAATTTATAGCAATATTACTGTTGCAAAATATATACGAGAACGTATTGGAATAAAATGTATGCGTTTCGCTTTCATTCACAAACAAGGACGGTGTTCTCTATGTGGCTCCGTCTAAATGACTGGTGAGTGATAAATACTGCATTAGGCCACCGTACGACAATAACTATACAATTTATCTTGCTGTCAATGATAGCATAAAACCTCTCAATGAGTAATGGGAGCAGCATAATTATCGCATTAAGGCTCTAGAAGGTACTTATATCATAGTTAAAAATTTTTTTCAGCACTTCCCATAAGCCTGTATAGCTGCTGATTTGGTCGCTATATTATGGATACATAAGCTATTCTACTTGTGTTTGTGTTAATCAATGATTAATTTATTGTAGAAGTAAAAAAATTGCAATATCTGCTTAGCAATGTTAAAGCAGATATTTTGTACCAATCATGTGCACCCATTAAATGAATACTTAAAGGCCATTGAGAAAGAACTTAAGTCAACACTAACATCAATTGTGGAAAGTCCAGATGAGACAATCTACGTAAAAGTTGGTTTGTTCTGCAGATTTTTTTGTTTTAGCGCAACGCATGTGGCTTAGAGAACATTTACATGGAATTTCATTTCGGGCGAAACAAAAGTTAAATTAAGAGCGGAATGTAAGTCGTGATCGTTTACATGAGCTTTCATTTCGGATGAAATGACGAATATATTCATTTCGGGGTGGCCATAATAAAGTGGTCCGTAAAGTTTAACTAACCGCGCATTTCAAGCTTTATTTCAAAATGGCACCTATAAAAAATAATATATACAAGTACATTGCATCGTTGATTTGTCTTATTTCAGCTTTAAATAATATAGCTATGGTTACAGCATTGGTGTTGCCTCATTTATTAAGTTGAAATCTTAATCAACTGCAACTCATTTCTTTTTTAAACATGGATCTTCAAAAAAATTCTAAGCGTCTACAAAAAAACATTAAAAGGTTATATAATACTTTTTTATATAACCTTTTAATATTTTTTTAAATAATGATATATTTTTTTTATTCATAATAGTTTATATAAAAAACAAATGTGGCTTCAATATAAACTGTTATGAATAATAAAAATTGTTATGGTCGTACACAATTATATAAAGTATAATTGTTATTGTTTTTATTGAATTTTAATTTCTTTATTCTAATGCGGATATTAACTTTTATAAATTATATAGGAAATATTATTACAAGTTTTTTTTTACTTAGTAATTTGTTGTTTTTTTTTATTTTTGAATAATATTATTTTAGTCAAGTAAAAAAAAGAAAAAACTGGAAAAACGCTGTTCAAAGTGATAATTGGTAGCGAAATCTTGAATCTGGTTATTTACTTCCTGAAGAATGAATTCCTAATTTAAGAATGGATTATGGTATATTTATGAAACCGATAGACTCTATAAAGCATCATATCTCTCCAAGTCCAAGATTTGTAAGAAGAAATACTATTTCTCCTGAAAAGCGTGTTGCAATTGTTTTGTACTATCTAAAAGATTAAGGCTCATTTAGAATGGCAGCAAATGCATTTGGTGTTTCAAAAGCTACATTTTCTGTGTCACAAGGCCTTATGTGTTGTGCCATAAGCTTAGAACAGGACCAAAGATGATAAAATTCCCAAATACAAATGAGGAAATTAATTCTATCACTTTCAAATTTGAATAGAAATTTGGTATTCCAATAGGGTTAGGTTGCATTGATGGTATTCACATTCCAATTCAACAACCGCAAGAAAATTGCAATGATTATTTTTGTTACAAAATGAAATATTCATTAAATTGTCAAGCAATTTGTGACGAAAAGGGAAGATTCATAGATGTGGAAGTTAGATGGCCAGGAAGTGTCCATGATGCAAGAATGTATGCTTACAGTAATTTGAACAAAATGTTTGTTAATAAACCTTTTCCATTAAAATATCAAGCGCTTGTTCCTTTTTTGTTAGGAGATCCTGCATATCCTCTGTTACCAAACCTTCTTAAAGAGTTTCTGAAAGTGGTAAGCATGCACTTTTCAACAACATGTTGCGTTCAGCTTGTAACCAAATAGAATGTGCTTTTGAAATAAACGTTTAAATACTTCTGATTTTTTTTTCAAATTATGATTGAGGTCTTTATTTAATATTCCTCTTATGTATGTGTATAGTTATACATAATATAATTTTTAAAAATAAATTTTTCGATTTTATCTACTTTTAACATATTGCTCTCGGAAATAGTGTAAAAATGTAATGAGGGCGTTATATTATTTTTGTGACATCCCCACAGTATGCATTGTTTATTATCAAAATAAATTTCATAACATTAAAAACAACAGATAACTTTTTGTTAATTCTAGATTTTGCTGTATTTACACAAAATAGAACCAAGATAAAGTTATTATCTATAAGATTACTTACACTAAAAGCAGTGTTACAGTGGTTTTGGAAACAACAGTAGTGAAAAACTATTGTATATTGTTGACAAATTTGCATAAACCATATTGTAGTTTGGCCATTGCATTTGTTGATTTTGCTTAAAAAAAATTAGCTGAGATGGAAAGGCGCTTTTTTCTACTGTCACCAATGGAGGTTACTAAATTAGCCGTCGCTTCAATAACATTTTGAGTTTGTTTTGAAGAATGTTCCATGGGTTGTATTAGACGTTTTAATGTTATTTCCTCTCTTGCTACATCTAATTGCATCATGTCCCATTGGTATGCAGACAGTTTCTTTTTCATTTTATCTCGGTTTGTATCTTTGACAACCATATAGTCTATTTTTGATTTACTCATTAAATTTAAACTGGACTGACCATGGGTTATAGCTCCTTTAGAAGGCGAACCACTCCATATTTCTCTTAACTTTTCAAAATATTCTTGGATTCATGTTTTATTATATTTAAAAAATCAAATAACAAAAGCCAAGTTATCTTTGTTTCTTAAGAAGAAATTGAGAAAGAAAAGTTTATGATAATCTTACGGTAGCGAATAATTCCCTGTTTTTGTACGCTCCAATTTAACAGCATATTTTTTTAAATCGGACACGTTAAAACCAAGTATGTGGCCAAGTTATATTTTTTCGGTTTAAATTTCGATGAAAGATCGATATTTTAATACTTTTTCAAAGCATTTATTGATTGAATAAAATGTCGGTAACGTATAATAAGAACTTGTGGCCATGGCAGGAATCTCTATAGCCAAAATTCGTAAATTACGGCAGACAAATTTAATTTTTTAGAAATATTCCTTAAGCGCAAAAACCCAAAACTAACTTGGCTGCCATTAAATTTAAGCTATATGGCCAACGAACTTCAATGGACCTTTCCCATAAATCGGCAAATGCGCAATGCATTGTGGTAGTTGTATTCATTTAAATCAAAACAATCCGATTACAGCATTTGGAATTAATTATAATTTTAATGATGAGTTCTTTTACTGCTAACTTAGAAAATAAAATTGATGCTAGTTCTTTTCAGAACTCTTGTCAGGCATCTAAAGCTGTTTGTCGGGAACTTAAGCATGATGAACTTATTGCTGTCGATGAAGAAGAATCTATAAACAAGAGTATATCAACTTGGTCAAGAGACATTTCACTTTTACCAAATATATCTCACAATTTTATCAAGAAATACCTTGTTAATGATACTATATATATTGATAATTGTAAAAGAGGAGCCAATAAGCACCAAACACTTGGCTATCGGTTATTTAAAGAAAATTACGTCAAAAATGTATCTGTTAAAGCAAATGTAAAAGCTTCCATAAATTTGTTTATTGTTAAGTCTAATGTTGCTGCTTCTATGAAACGTAAACAATACGAAGTTTTTATACACTTGTGCCAGTCTACTGGTGAAATACTTTTTGCTAAATGCCATTGTAAAGCTGGTGCAGGGGGCTGTTGTAAGCATGTTGCTGCATCACTATATCAACTAGTTGACTATAAATAATTAGACATTAAAGTGGTCCCAGAAACCGAAGCATGTGCTGATGTTTTACAGATATGGCTTCTGCCAGGTGAATCATCCAACTCTAAAGCAATTTTATTTTCAAACTTAAATTTTGAAAAAGCTGATGCTTTTAAAGATAAAAATAGTACCCGAAAAAGACCTTTAGTTTCAGGAACACGTAAATACCATTCATTACCAAGTTGTTACGAAACTTCAACTTTACAACTTCAAACATTATGTGAAGGTTTAGAAAATCTCTGCCAGGGGACATATATATCTTTAATAATTCGTGATAATGACTTTCAAGCATGTTCCTTTTACAATCCATCTCTGTCAACATTTGTAGAACATGATATTGCAGATTGTTTTAGTAAAATAAATGACAGATTGATTATTATTACTCTATTTGACAAATTAAATAATATGATTGATTTTAGTTGTTTGACCTCTGAACAAAAAGCATATGTAGAATTGCATTTAATTGTTGACATTGAGGAAGCTAAAAATATTGAAGTCAATACAGTAAAACAATCTGAAAGTACATTATGGTATCAAAAAAGATGCAAACGATTGAGATCTTCAAATTTTGGTAACGTAATAAATAGGTGGAAAAAAATTTACCCAACATCCATTTTAAAAAAAGCTTTACAAACTAAAAGTATCAAAGTAGGAGAAAGTTGTATGTGGGGAAAGGATAATGAAGAAACAGCAATAAAACTATATGAATGCATAACGAAGTTTAGTGTTACTCGATATGGGTTTTTTATAAACCCAAAATGCCCTTGGTTGGGTTGTAGCCCTGATGGAGTAGTTAACACTGAAAAAGTACTTGAAGTGAAATGTCCTTATTCAAAAAAACATTTAACAATTGAAGAAGCGTGTCAAGATAAAAACTTTGAAAATGAAATTTAACAATGGTGTTCCAAAATTAAAAATAAAGCATCCCTATTATTATCAATGTCAAGGCATTATGGCACTAACAGAAACTAAAACAATTGATTTTATTGTTTACACAGAAAAATCATTGCACATCGAAACAATAGATTATGACGCGGAATTATGGAATACAATTATTTTTCCAGAGTTAACAAATTTTTATTTCAAATTTATGTCAACAGAAATATTTAAAGTAAAATAAAATTCACAAAATATTTATAAAACTTTTCTTATTTTGTCTTGTTATATTATTTGCTATCAGTTTTTATTAGAGGTTGTAGAAAATTAACTAAATAACAAACTATGACACATATTTTGTTCGTGTCAGCAGCCATTGAAAGTGGAAATGTGTTTTGTAATATTTTGTAGTTTTTGATTCTTGCAATTGCACGTTCAACATGAATTCGCACAGATGCAATTCTTCTTGTTTCTAATTCTTTTTCCAATGTAAGTTGGAAATCGCCTTCAAGAAATGGTAGTATGTTGAGACTTATTCCTTTTGGTAAGTCATTTACAATATCGAAACCTCGATCTGCCATCAGACTATCACCTTTTTCTAATAATTTTAGTATGCCACAGTGATTTTTTATCTGTTTATCGCTTGATCTTCCTGCATATAAATCAGAAACAAATGTAATTGCACCACTTGGTGCAATACCAATCAAACCCTTTGCTGTGTGATGATGTTTATATTTTGAGAAGATTGCTGATTGAGTGCGATAACTAGTTGGCATCACAGTAAAAATCTCTGTACAGTCTATAATTACACGAGTATTAGGGTATACATCTTTAAAGCAACTAGGCATTGTTTCATTAACTAGTTTTTTTTTGTTGGCCATATTGGAATTGATCTAAATTTTATGTGCATTAATATCCTACTGGTAGTGCTTGATGAAATATTAAACCGTATTGCTAAATCTTCTACAGGAAAGGCGCAACGTAGTCGAACTAGCACTATAAAAAATTCCTCTTCAACATTTAATATACGTAGTCTTCCTCTTGTTTTAGATGAAGAAGTTTCATTTAAATCATCAGCCATAATAGAGATTAAACCCCAATAATTGAGTGAATATATTTCTGGTTCTAAAAACTTCATGACTACTTTAAATAGTTCATAATTTTCAAAACCTGTGTAAAATTTGAAATGTTCTTTGTTATGTTGAAACCTTTCAACTGTAAATTGTGATAGAAGTAATTTTTCATTGAGCTTACATATAGCTTCTTTTTGAGTGTTTACTAACTGTTGTTTTTCTTTTATAATATCCTCAATTTGATCTTTAAGATTTTTATTTTCTTGTTTTAATTTCTCTTTGTAGCTCAAAACAAGAGTTGACAATTCTTCTCTATAAGGTATTTGTGTTGTTTTATGTATTAAACCAAGGCTATTTTTGGTTTTCCTTGGTTCAAGAGCAGTTGGTTTAATTGTTTTTGGAAAAATTGTTGGAGCATTGTTCATATAAGTTTTTTTGTTTCCTTGAAAGTGTGCTGAACAAACTCTGTGTGACGAAGAAGGAATAAAGTCTCTAACCATAACTTTCTTAAAACTTTTTCCTTGGGTAAAACATAAAATGATAAGTTTTTATTACGCTTAGAATTATTAAAACAGTTTGGAACACAACAAGTACAGCCACCACTTTTTGAACTGAAGTCAACTTCACTGTTAAAAGTGAGTTCAACTTCCCTCAGTGAGATCGAATTTTGTGAAAAGAGTGAATTTGAACTTTGTGAAAACAGTGGTTCACTGTTTTCACTAAGTTCAACTTCTCCGTTATTAGTAAGTTCACCTTCAGTATTTTCACGTTCATCTTCATTGTCTTCAAAAAGTTCAATTTCACTGTTCTCACAAAGTGAAATCTCACTGTTTTCACATAATTGAACACCACTGTTAGAATTTATTGGGCTTTTCAACATTTTTTGATTTAACATGATTTGATTTAAATGAATACAACTACCACAATGTATTGCGCTTTTGCCGATTTATGGGAAAGGTCCATTAGTCGTTAGACGAAAGATTGTTACGCAAGTCTTACAAAAATTTTCAAATTCTTTTCAATAACTTAGTATATCCATAAAATGTTTATATCGTGTAAATGCTTATATTTATAATGTTTATAAATATACATGTAGTATATCCCTAAAATGTTTCCATTTTTAATCCCAAAAATTCTAAAAGATTTTAGTAAATATTAGATACATTTTCTTATAAATTAGTTGGACTTCAAACTATGTGGCCATTGCCACAATAGATCTGCGCCTGGCTTTAGTAAGCTATAAAGTAACCCTTACAGTTAATGACGCTTTATGGCAACACTAGCCCATAAAGGGTTAAATAAAAGTCTACATGAATAATAGATAATTAATTTGATTTTAAATAGCTGCTATAAAAAACGTCTAAGAGTACGTTTACATAGCATTTCATGGCGGGGAGAAATTAAATATTTTTATTTCGGTCTTTAATAAAACACACATCTATTTACATTCACGAGGCGAAATTAAATTCATGTTGGTGAGAATTTCATTTTTGTCATTTTGACCGAAATGAAATTTCGTTTCGGTTATCGTTTTATCATATAAACAGTTTTTAATCAAAACGCGCATGCTTAAAAATTACATGATTGACATATTAATTTTTCTTTAGTTGGTTAATTTCAAACAACCGAAAAATTTTATTCATTATGATGTAATATTGTCACATTTGACACGCGACACTGCTTGAAATAAATAATGGACGGTGTAAGTTGCAATTTTCCAAAAAGATTTTAAAAAAGGTTATATAAATAACTATTATTAAATATAATTTAAATACTGCACTAAAATATGAAAAGTAAAATTTTTACGTAAATTAGCTCTTAATAATTACAATTCTATATATGGCTACCTTTGTTACATAATATTATTTTATTTCTAATTACTATATAGCAATGTATAAACAAACTTCCTATTAAAATTCAATATAATAATAGAATCGATAATAATTATATTAGTAATACGTAGTTAATACAAGGTACCTTATTTACGTTCTATGAAACTACGCAAAAACATATGAATCATAATTATTATAATTTTTAATAGGTGTAGTTTTATCGTTTAAGTTTTACTGCATTCCTTTTCTTCTTTTACTAAGTTAAGCAACCTAAGCAAAATGTTATGTATTGAGACGAGTAAATCAAATCATTGTTGTGAATTAGAAGAAGAGGAACCACGTTCTACAATAAATTAAAAGACATTGATTTTCAAACTTTTAATAACGCTAAAACCTGCAATAGCAATCCTATTTGTATTAAATCTGCCAGTCTCGTTTCTATTACAAAAAATAGATATAAGATAGATAAAGAGAAATCCTCAAGATGGACTTGGAGTGATGAGTTGGTAGAAGTTTTATTGGAAAACTTAGTAAATTATAAAACTAATATAAATTATAAAGCTTTAGACTTTGAAAAAGATTTGCCTGCCATGTATAGTTCTGTTAGAGAAATGATGGGACAGATATATCCATCCTTTATCGATAGCTGTTAGTTGCTTGTGCACTAGAATCAAAACATTGGCCTAATGTATTAAATTACAAAACTCGACTCATTAAAGAGCTTTCTGAGATAAATTTAATGTTTCCAAGAAAACCTGATTCTCACAAATTCAATACAAAAATGATGGACTTTGTACCCTTAGTTAAAAGAAATCTTAGTTATACAGCATTAAGGTTTTTTTTTTTCTTTAGAACTTTTTTTTATTATTTTTTTTAATTCAAATGATATCACAAAGTAGGCCCAAAATTCCGGATGTTAGAATCATGAACAGTTTAGACACTAGTTGCATTATTTTTTTTCCATTTCTTTCTTCCAGAATTCAATCCATTTTTAATAGACTTTTGTTTTTTAGCTATTTAACTTGTTATTGGAACATCTTATTATTAAAAAAACAAGTCACTAAAATTATGTAAGTGACTAGTTTGTTTAGTAATAACCATTTGGATAATATATAAATGATTTGGTTGTTTAATAAAAAGGTATGGTGTATACTAAAATTACACTCATTTTATTATTATTAATATTACTTTTCAGTAAATATTGTTTTTTTGTGTCAGAACTGCTGAAGATGGAAATTGTCTTTACAGCTCAGTCTCTTTGATTTTAAATGACAGAAAGCATACTTCAAAAATTTTAAGATTGCTAACGTCAATTGAGTTATTTGAAAACACTTTTACACAAGGTATAACTATTTTTTGAGTTATTTTAATCAACATAGATCAGAATATTCTCAGCTTGCTAATTTGTTTTTTATAGCTGTTTCGTTTAAATGCTCTGATAGTTTTTCAACATTTAATGATAATATGATTTCAGAACTTCTTTTAAAAGAAGCATATTTAAATTTCTTGGATAAAACATTTTCATAGTTTATTTGCCTAATAGCATTATATAGTGTTATAAAGCAACTTATTGAATCTGTCTATCCTGAAATTGGTTTTAAAAAGTATCATAGCTTTTTTAACACTGTTATAAAGCCTCGTATCCAAAAATAATATCCAAAAATTAAGTCCAATAAATATTTTGTGGTGCAATTAAGATAAAACAATAAACAAAAGTGTTTTATTTTTTAACCCAAACCATTTTGTAACACTGATTAAAGATCTTCCAAACAAACAACCAGCTTTTATAATGAGTGATAGAATTTTAGCTGATATCAAAAGAAAACAAATTTCAAAGACAAGTTTTTCAGCAGCAGAGAATAAAATACAAAAAAAAAATTCATTCTAAATTATCTTTTCCTACTGTTTCCAGGAACACTTCAGATTTAGATAAGTTGGCTAATTGTAATAAAACAGTTAACACTGAAGTAATTGTTTCAAAAGACAACAACAACAGTGATAAAAACACTATTGACTCTTACGTTTCACTTAAGGAAAACATTTTTGCTGATGTTAGTTTATTAAATACAAATCAGCTAGCATCCTATTCAAATTATGTTTCTTCATACCATCAACAGGGTGAAAAGTTAAAATCAGGAACAAATGATAATGAGCTGTTACTTCTAATTAATAATGTCTAGGTTCCAGATAAATGCTTCCATTTCCCCTTAACAGGTAAAAGCAGAAAAAGGCATTTTTTGTTAAAATGGTTAGATGATTTTTCTTGGCTTTGTTATTCTAAAATTGAGGATGGTGGATATTGTCATCCATGCACTCTTTTTTGTCTAGGTTTACTAAACAAATATGCATTACGTAAGTTGTTCAAAGGACCATTCAATACCTGACATAATACTGTAAAAGTTTTCAATGATCATGACGGCTATTCCACGTTGCATAAAAGGTTTATATAAATTTCAAATCCTAGAAAATAAAAAAATAAAAAACTAAATGTATCATTCAAAAGTAAAAGGTTTGTAGTTTTTAAAAACATGTAACATGTAGAACTAGTTTTCGAAGATTTTTAGGATTTGAAGCTTAAACTTTAAACAAAATTTTTAGACTTCAAATTTAAATTATTTTTCTAGTAAAAATATAGATGGGGCTCTTGCTTTTCAAATTGAAAATGTATTATAATAATTAAATAGTCTTCCATTGAGAAGTTTCAATTTGGTCTTCTTTAAGTTTGTCACGCTGTAACATGTCACGCCGTGACACAATAATTTTTTAAAGACCCAGCGGGCATTTATTTTTAAAAGTTACGTTCTAAATGCATTTTAAAATGTCTTCCAAACATTCTTCCAAAAAGAAAATTTAAAAGGTGTTTAAAAAACGTGTAAAAGTCATTTAGAACGTAACTTTTAAAAACAAATGCCCGTAGGGTAATTTTTATAAAAACATTACGCAAAAAGATGTTGGTTTAACATTTGTACTATTTTTACTGTATTTTTTTTGTGGATAAGTTTTGAAACCTCCTTTAATATAACTAATACCATTTTTTTTTTATTAAACTTGTAGGTGTACCTGTAATATGTAGACATATTTTACTAACACCTTTGTTATTTAGTTTTTCTTAAATTTTGTCGCGCCATTACTGAAGTTATTCTGAATATTTTTTGTTTATACAAATCTTTATAAAAAGTAAACTTTCACAAACAAATTGTTTATTTCTTCGTTGAAAGTAATGAAAATGCCTCTGAAAAATGCTGAACGCCTGAGAAAGTATAGAGAAAGACAAATGCAAAAATTTGGTCCGGATTTTATAAAGGAAAAGGACTCAATACGGAAAAAGGAAAAACGAAATTCTAATGTTGAATTAGCACGTTTAAAGGACAAGTTAAGAAAAAAAAAAGAGTAGAGTTCATCTAAAGTAACATCTAACATCTCTCCTGCTTACAAATCATCTTGTACACTTGGTAAAGCTGTTTAAAAAGCAATACGTGCTCTTCCAACTTCTCCTCTTAAAAAAGCAGCTGTTGTTAAACAACTTACAATTCAGTTTAACAAAGATTTACCAGATATGCAACCAACACATGGACCTTATGCTCTTAACGATGAAACGAAGCTATGCGTCATTAATTTCTTTGAACAAGATGGTATATCCCGTCAGGCACCTGGAGTAAGAGATGCGATTGTTTTAAGACGCAATAAAGAAAAAAAGAAAATGCAAAAAAGGTAAAAATGAATATAAGTGAAACATATCAAATATTTAAAAATGAATACACTGATTTTTAAATCAGTAAATCCAAGTTTGCTAGTTTGAGACCAGATCATATACTTTTATCTAGCATAATGCCTAGAAATGTTTGTTCATGTCAAAAACCTGAAAACATTATCTTATCACTCAAAGCATTACATTTCATCGATTTGAAAATTCCCCTTTATTCGCATGCTTTACCAAATACATTAGTGTGTGACGAGAAAAATGATCAATCTTTGTGAAGCTTGTAAGGACAGAAAGTTATTGCTCAAAACATACCAATTAGAGAAAAAAAACCACGATAAAAAAATTACCTGGTACCTTTGGGAGAAAGCTACGCAACTTGATGGAACTAAGTACCTCGAAAAAGCAATAAAAAAAGACAAAGCCATAATTTTGTATAACAATGTTTACAGAATCCTCCCAAAACTTCTTTTGCATTATTTTATAAAAGGAAAACAATCAATGAGTTATAAAACCAAAAAAAAGATTTAAAAAGCAATCTTGATTCATTTTTGTTACAAGTTGACTTAGTAGAAAATTTCTCAACTTTTTGGCAAGATGAAGTTCAGTCAGCACATATTGGAACAAAAAATTAGTAACGTTATTTACTGCTGTTAGTTGGCATGGTGACTCTTGTAAATCTGCCGTTATTATTTCTGATGATTTGCACCATTTAAGAAATTCAGTTATTTATTTTATTGACTTGTTAGAAACTAACCTTATAAGAAAGGATGTAAAATACTTGCAAGTTTGGTCTGATGGTCCAAGCAGTCAATTTAAAAATTGTTACATAGTAGCTTCAATTCCATGGCTTGAAAGCAAGCACAAAATTAAAATTTCCTGGAATTACTTTGCAACCTCTCAAAAGGACCATGCGATGGTATAGGAGCAACCATAAAAAGATTAGCAGCATAAAAAATTGTTCGAAGAGAAGCTCTGATTAATGACGCAACAGCATTTTATAAAGCCGTCAGAGATGAAAGTCTCTGCGTCAAAATGATATGTCTTTATGAGGTCATAGAGATGATAAGGAGAAATTCGAGAACCATCAAAAATTACAGGGTTGGGTAACTTTATTGAGCTTTTAAAACTTAGAGTTAATGCAGGTGATTTAATTCTAAAGAAGCATCTTTTCTCTACCCCAAAAAAACTCCACATATATTTCAAAGACCACTCATGAGTTGATTGAGTGTTGTCGAAATGCAATGGAAGAGATTCTAATAAATGATATTAAAAAAAAAAAAGTACTTCTCTATTATAGCAGATGAGGCTTCAGACTGTGAATTGTTAGAATAACTTTCTATTGTCATACGTTATGTTGACTTGAACAATAGTATTAAGGAAGTTTTTTTATGTTTTTTAAAATGCAAAACAGGAACAAGTGGTTTAAATATAGCTACCAACACTCTTGAAACTTTGAAAGAATTCGGTTTAGATATAAAAAATTGCAGAGATCAGTCTTATCATGGAGCTGCTTCAATATCAGGTGAAAACAAAAGTGTTTCATCTCATATAAAAAAAAACAATACAATTGGATTATTTCTCCACTGTGCCTCACATAAACTTAGTTTAATTGTTGGTTAGAGTTGCCAAATCCAGCAAGTAAAAAATTTGCTTGAGCAAGTTAAAGGCATATCTTATTTTTTTAATTTATCTTCTGAAAGAAGTAATTGTTTAAAAAAATACCTTCTACCTGGTCAGGCAAAATTTATTGACACATGTTGAACTCGGTGGGTACAAAAGCTTTTTAGACTTGATATGTTTTTTGATAATTATTCAGCAGTTTTTTTTGCTTTTGAAGAAATGGAAGACTATAATTTAAGATTCTAATAAAGAAATATCTTCAAAAACATCTTTTTTTATGAAGTTGTTGAGAAATTTTTCTTTTATTGATTCTTTAGTTTTAACTAAACAGCTTCTGGATTACTTTTATGGAATTTCCATCACCCTTCAAGCTAAATCTTTTGATATTTCCCAGCAAGTAGATGAAATTCAAAATTTGACTAAACATTTAAAACAAATACAGAGAAATGTTGATGCTTACCATGACAAATGGTATAAAATTGCTCTTACATTGGCAAAAACATTTGATGTTGATGAAAAAAAACCTATATCATGTGGTGTTCAGAAACACAGAGATAATCAAATATGTGATACTATATCTGGTTATTTTAAAGTTTCTATTACATTGTCTCTTGTGAATCATCTTCTCAATGAGCTAGAAAACAGGTTTGATGTTGAGAGCATGATTGTTTACAATGGTCTATGTGCTATTCCTGCTTATTTAGTAAAGCAATATCTTAGATCTTGCACATGGAAAGAAAAGTTCTTAATGTTTTTGAATTTTTATAAATCAGATCTTCCTCATTTCTCATCGATTCATGCTGAATTAGAGTTATGGGAGGAGTTTTGGAAAGAAAAGACAGAATTACCATCTACTATTTCTGATACATTAAAGTTCATGGATATCAGAGGTTTTTGAAACATTTTAGAGGCTTTTAATATACTTGCTACAATACCAATCACAACTTGTGAGTGTGAAAGGTCAATATCTACTCTTAGGAGAATAAAAACTTACACCAGGAGTACTTTGTTAGAAAAAAGAGTTATTGAAATTTTTGCATCCAAAGGAGACAGAAAATTAGAGCTAATATTCAAATGATGAGTAAACTTAGAATTGATGAGTAAATAGTAGTTTTAAAAATTTAAATATTGTTTTAAGTGTCTTATATAAACTTCTATTCATTTTTTCAAACTTGTAAACTGTGAAAATCATTTTTAATAAGCAAATTATTTCTATACATTCTTGAAAGTGCTTTCAGGTTATATCAGTTTTAACTTTTTTTAGCTATTACTTAACTTGTTGTATTATATTTAGTCTACATATTTATATATTAACAATTTTAAAAAAGAAAAAGAAATTATAAAAAGATAAAAAAAAAATATTGGGCGTAACTATCTATCAAGAAAAGTAAAGGATCCAGAAATGAAGTGCTAACCTTAGGCAACACGACAGTGTACAGATGGAGTGCAAAGTCCTATGGCTTAACTTCTCGTTGGTGCACTTCGTTAAATAAGTTAGACAAGTGTTACATGTCTAATTTATGAACTAAATAGCCAAGGCAACATTTTGAATAACTTTATTAATAATAGGATAACTAAAAAAATACAAAACAACACTTTACCAAGCTTGACTCGATTGTTTAGCATAGCATTACATTAGCAAAATTGTATCGAATAAACACATATAGTGTACAGACTTCAATAACAGGTAAAAAGTTGTTTTTTTAAAAAAGTGAATTTTATCTGGTTTTGCAAATCCACTCCTCATATATGATATTATTTTACCTCTATAAATTAAATCATTTTATCTGTAATGATTTTTAAATATGCATGTGTTCTAGGATTACGCAATTAATTAGGAACTTGATATAATGATGTTATTTTTTATAAGTCTACAAGGATAAAATAAATAATCTTTAAGGCCTGCCGACAAGAGTTCCTTACATTACATGAAAATGTCCTTATAGAAAAATTTGAAAGGATTTATCAACGAAGTTTTTAGCCACATTTGTGAAAATTATTGTATTTCAAGTGCGCTCTCAACTAACTAAATCTGGGATGGTTAAGTAGAGAAGAAAACAAATTAAGTCTCCCTGTGACTTTAAGTAAAAAAAGTTATAGGAGTGACGCTCATGGGCTAGCCTTTAACTCACAAGCCCTTCCCACAGGAATACCAAAAGTAAAGTAGGTTATCCATAATTTGGCCAAACAGTTAAAAAGTCCTGGATACGCCCCTGAAAGCCAACAAAAATAGAACGCTTTTTTTTTGTTATTCAACAGGTGAACACAAGCTAAAACTATCCTTAATGGTAGAATGTACTTTTTTAAAAGTAAATACGAGGTTTAATATAGTAATAGAGGAAAGATGTAAAAACCTCAAATATCTCTTTTTTTTTTATTTTGTGTCAAAATAACGCATTTATACAAAAACGAGTTGTATTTACGATATGAAGGGCTCAGTGGAAAAAGTACTTAAGTTACATTTTTTCAAAAACGAGTTAAGACCGGTATATTATTTGATTACCTCCCCTAAACCATCCCTGTAAATTTAGGCCATGGAAAAAGTACCGAAGTAGCTTAAATCGAATACTATACATCAGCTGTTTTGGTAAAATTTTGAAGAAAAAGTTCTTAAGTGCTGATCTTTAGGGAAAAAAGTTCTTAACTGTTACCAACCAATCACAAAATTACTGCCAGCCAATAGAATGCACCAAAGAGTCACACCCTTCCTGTTACTTTCAACAATAATGGCTGACACCGTAGTTGAGAAAAGTGAAAACAAAACTGGGAAAAAAAGAAAATCTACACCAAATAAATGGTCAAAGACGTGCCAAAGCGTGCCAAAGCTTCAGGTATGTAATCAAAATTGAGTAATCAAAATAATGAAATTAAAGATAGCTATGTATACTAACTTATATTTAAAAAAAAAATCACTTTACTTTAAATCATGCCATGAGGCATGATGCTATAATTTCGGCTTCCATGCAGTACAGACTGTACACAGTACTGTTATCACTGCAGAATTTCGGCGATTTGAGGACTTTATTATTAATATTATGTAAAATCTAGATCTAGTCTGTTTTAAATTATACGTATATTAGCCTTAGTTATTTATTTCTATTGAATTAAACAGTTCTCAGTTCTATTTTTAAATAGTAGGCCCTATCTTAATTTGATTTTTTTAAAATTTATAGTTTATAGATCTAGTTACTAGATTTAGTATTAGCCTATCTATACTATTAGTATTACGCCCTCTTCACCTCACTCATTTTATGTTGCAGCCTAATGTAAAATGTAAACTTTATATTTACAGGCGATGCGCACAAAAACCACGTGGGAAAGAATGTTAATGAAAGGAGCCAGCACTATGTGGACTGCAGGTGCAAATGCCTAGAGAAGTTTAACGATGGAGAAAAGAATAATATTTTAAAAGAATTTAATGAGCTTGCCGAACATGAGAAACAAAACATTTATTTAAGGGGTTGCATTTCTGTAAAAGAAGAAAACACTATTAGGCGAAAACAGAGTCAGGCAGTCCCCAAAACATTCCGTAGCACCTACAGCTACACAATAAAAGAAACTGGCTCTCCTATACCTGTGTGCAAAAATGCTTTTTGTGCTCTGCACGGTATTAAGGAATCACGTCTGAAAAAAAAGGTCCTTGACTTTGAAGAACCCCTACAAGTCTTAAGAGGAAAGCATGGCCATCACAAAAAACTTAATGATGAGATTCGCCAAGCAATCCGTAAACATATTTCTTCATTTCCTGCAAGAGAAAGCCACTATTCTCGAGCAGACAATAGAAAAAGGATCTACCTAACCTCTGACCTTAACATTTCTGAGTTGTTTAGGTTGTTTTTGGAACAACACCCAGACATGAAAACTATCGCCAAAGAATGGATCTACAGAGATATTTTCAACTATGAATTTCAACTACGCACAGATGTGTGTGACACATGTGAAAAACTTAATGCTGATATTAAATCTACCACTGTCAACAGAAATAATGATTTGGTGTTAAAACTGAGAACTGAATATGAAGTTCACAAAAGAAAAGGGGATGACTTCTACGAGCAGATAAGAGAGGACAAGCATCTTGCTCTTTCTACTGATGATACTCAAGTCATAGCTATGGATTTTCAAAAGAACCTGCTTCTACCTGTTACTGGGATTGGTCAGGAATACTACAAAAGACAGCTGGCTGTGCATAACCTTGGCATTCATGATGTTTGCTCTGGAAATGCTTCGATGTACATTTATGCCGAAAACTTTGCTGACAAAGGACCAAATGAGGTTCTTTCATGTCTGGAACACCATAGAGATGAATTGCCAGAGTCGATAAGGAAACTGGTCATTTTCACAGATAATTGTTTTTCACAAAACAAGAACCGATACATTGTTGCTTTTTTGCAAAATTTATGTAATAATAAACTCAGTGAAGTTGTTATTAAGTACGCTATTCCTGGTCACAGCAGAATGCCATGTGACAGAGACTTTGGCAGGATTGAAAAAAAAATAAAAAACAGATAAGTTTCATAAGCCTTCTGACCTGGTAAATCAAGCATTAATAGTTCATGGAAAATTGTGTATGTCGAACATCCATTTACTGACAATTTGGAAATGGACAGTAGACCTGTTGTAAGGGTTAAAGATTTTAAATCTAGCCTGGATAAAGTAATTAAAGCGCCAGAGGGTATTGCCAGTCTCAGAGGGATTTTATTTGAAAGGCTGAAGAACCCTGTAGGCAGAAGCTCAATGACTAGCCCCCTCACTTCCACTTTAAATTTATTAAAAAGGGGAAAATCATTGAGCACCTTAAAATCGGCAATTAAGGATTGCCCTTTGGCATTCAACGGTTTTCTTCCAATAAAAAAAGCAAAATTTAATGATATTATGTCATTTTTGTCGCATGTCCATCTTCCAGAGAGTGTAACTTTTTACACTTCCCTCAAACCTATAGAAATGTCTCCAGAAGAGGATGAGCATGCTGATGATTTTGAATAGGGCATTAATTTAATTTAAATTTGTATAGATAATTATTATGGTAAATAGTGTTACCATCAAGATTGTAAATAATTATCACATCACATTTGTTTTACTATTTTTGTTGACCAATAGTGTAAATTAACTTTGTGTTTATACTTTTTTGTTTAAAATTTGAATGGAAATAAACATTTTGACATAATCATAAACATAATCTTGTCAAAAAAGTGTGTTTATTGTTAAAGAATATTACTATTTGCCATTAGATGTTTACCTTAAAGGCAGTCTTTTAATAAAATGATTTTCCAGTAGGTATTATTCAAATAGCAACTATAACAAGTATCAGTAGATTGTTCCATCTTATGTAACCTACACTAATAGGCAGATGATCACTGATAAACTTAACACTGGCAACAGAAAAGTTATCTACCTATTAATTAAACATCATACTAACAGCTGCTTGAATTATAAATAAACAGGGTGTGAGAAGGGGACTATTATAGATTGACAAAAACATTTATTGGTGCAAAACATTGCTGGTAAATTTAAAAATTAAGTTGAAAATAAAAATTTAGGGCAAAAAGTACCTAAGTGCAAAACATCTTATTTATCACAAAATCATTATTTTTTTACAAAACAAGTATAAAACTTGGTTTAGATATGAAGCATTGTGTGCTGGATATAAAAAAAATTTTACAGTTGAGTAAAATGAATAAAAGGTATTTCAGCTTCAATTTAAAAACTTTGACCTACTTTTTCTCAAAACTCTCAAAATACACTTAATATATATATATATATATATATATATATATATATATATATATATATATATATATATATATATATATATATATATATATATATACAGTATTGGACAAAACATTTGCAACCAACATCGAGCAATGCTAAAAAGTGTTCCTAATTTTACATGTCTTAAAAACGAAACGAACTATACTACCACAGCAAACAGTTCAGGAGTCTAGAATCATAGCATGCCATGACATGAGCAATCAGCTGACAGGTGACAGCACACAGGCAGAATTTCGTTGACAAGTGCCATTTTGCAGCGAACAAAACAAGTGCAACTTTTTTGGTTTGTTTCATTTTCTTTAGTCTGGTCCGTGTCAACGTCACGGATGTTTTTTAATAATTAAAGGAAGTATCCAGAAGTTTCCAGAAGCATGCAGAAGCTTGCAGAAGTTTCCAGAAGAGGCATCTGGTAGCATCCAGTAGCATCCAGAACTATTTATTGCTTTTATGACTTCAAGTGCAAAAATGGCTCCCGACAGTCTTTGATTGAAACTAAGAAAGAAAATTATTGGCGAATACTTAAGTAAAATGTCACAAAAAAATTTTTGCGATAAATATCGCGTGAAAAAATGGATCGTATCAAGACAATGTTCCAAATATCGTTCTACGGGGAAGTTGGCAGCAGATAACAAAGGTGGAAGACCGCGTTCCACTACTTCTAGAGAGGATTCTATGATCGTCAGATCCGTCAGGAAGGATCCCTGGATATCATCAGTCGAGATACAAAAGCAATTAGAGCTGCCTGTATCGGACCGAACAATCAGACGACGTGCTGTTGAAGCCGGATTGTTTTCTCGCCGCCCTGCAAAGAAACCGCTGATTTCACTAAAAAACCAGAAGAAAAGACTCCTGTTTGCTACATCTCATATTGACTGGAATGTGCAGAAATGGCGAACTGTCCTGTTCAGTGATGAATCGAAGTTCAACATCATTGGGAGCGATGGCATTTGTCGTGTACGTCGACCGGCCGGAAAACGCCTCGATTTACGTTACTACCATAAGACCGTGAGGCATGATGGAGGCAATGTAATGGTCTGGGGGTGTTTTTCTGCTAACAGTTTAGGCCTAATACATCGAAACGGTGGATTAATGGACCGTTTCATGTATAAAAAAATCCTAAAAGATGTTATGTTACCTCATGCTGAATGGAATATGCCAATAAAATGGGTTTTTCAGTAAGAAAACGATCCGAAACACTTGCAAAAGTAGTCAAGCAGTGGTTTTAAGACAACCACCTATCGGTGATGGATTGGCCGCCTCAATCTCCGGATCTCAACCCTATCGAGAACCTGTGGGAGATCGTCAACCGCAGAATTAATCGTGAAGGTGTTCGTAAAAAGGAGCAACTGTTTGAACAAATCCAAAAGGCCTGGGCTGCGATTCCACAAAGTTTCATAGATCACCTGATCGAATCTATGCCTCGAAGATGCAAGGCTGTGATCGACAACAAAGGATTCGCCACGAAATATTGATAGCGAAATACAGCTTGGTCAACATTTTGTCGAGTTGCACTTGTTTTGTCCAGAAGGAAATCAACTTTTTTTAATATTTTTGATTAATTTATTAATTTTCGTGTACCAATAATGAACTTTGTGATGAATAAAACTTGAAGAACTTTGTCTCTAAACAGTTACATAGTTATTTCTCTAAATTGAAAAAATGCAGCACTTTTATATAAAGAAACTAAATTAGCATTATTTGGTTGCAAATGTTTTGTCCAATACTGTATATATATATATATATATATATATATATATATATATATATATATATATATATATATATATATATATATATATATACATATATATATATATATATATATGAGACAGCAAAATAAATTTTCAGTTTCTGATGTGATAGATTTTGTAACTAATATGTCTGATTTATCGGATTTATCAGATGATGATGAGTTTTTAGTCAATGAGACTGACAATTATACTGCAGCTGATGATGATGTTGATGATAACGATAATTATGATGATAACGATAATTATGATGATGACGTTATGCCGTTAGCTGCTCTAAAAAAAAAGCAAAACACGAGTATCAATTGATAGAAGAAGACTTGAATTCAGACAAACTTGACAGTTTAAATGAACATCAGTTTAAGAACATACCAGATAATATAAGCTAACTTCTTCAAGATTTCAAATAATATCTTACCGATGAGTTATTGCTGATGATCGTTGAAAACATAAACTTGTACAGCACACAAAAATCACGGAGGTCCATCACTAACACTGTTAATGAAATTTCCATGTTACTTGAGATGCAAATGTTGATGGGATTAGTTAAATTATCTGCCAACAGTTGCTATTGGTCCACTTCTCTTCGATTTCCTCTAGTTGCTGACAATAAGTTTTATGTCCATTAGCGAAGTAAAGGTTTGTTTTTTTTTTGTCGGGTGAAACCATGTGATCAAATTGACACTTTTATTTGACAAAGTCATATTGTGATCAAATAAGAAATGTTGTAAAGCTAAAGAGCTAATAACTATGCGAAATTAGTGTTATCAGATGTTGGTAAAAAAAAATTTTTCAAAATGATCATTAAATATCAGTAACGACCAATCAATCTTATAAAGCCAATATTTTAGGATTGCTTGTCGACCTGTGTTTAAGAGAATTAGGCTGGCCCATGAAATTTAAGATTTTTAAATATTTGTAGCTGCTTCAAGCAAAACAAAAATCAGTTCCTAGTTTGAAAGTTTTACATGAAAACATGTTAATCCAGTTGTCTAATTGCTACACATGTTTATTTTTTTGTTTTTGGCTTTTACTTGAAAATAAATTTATTGTTTCACATTTTCTAATTTTTATGCTTCATTTTTTGTGTGACATGCTTGGCGTATATTAACACAATATATTAAAAGCATAAAAATATAAATACTTACTGGTATATACATAATAATTGATCACTTTAAATAATTGTATTAAATATCACAATAACGTTTTGCTAAACTTTATTCTTTCATCCAGCTTCTTCATTATTAATTTTTAGAAGTGTTGGAAACTGACAAAGGCTGATATATGCAAGGTTATATTAAGCACATGGTCAATCAGACTGATGGCAGGACCAGTAAACCTAATTTTAACGCAGTTTAAAAGACAATTTTTAACTGTAATTTGTTTTAGAAAGAAATATTTTACTAACTTATGTTTATCTATAAATTTTTTTTTTCTAAGCTCAAGTAAGTTATAATCTTCTAATTTGTGAAGGCCAAAGGTAAGGATGAAGCCTGTGCTTGGAGTAATGAAAAGTGAAAAAATAAAGATATCTGGATAAGTATACACCAGGGTTGACCTACAGCCTTTTTGTATTATAAACGAAGGACAAATGCACCTTAGAAGTCACTTATTTGGGCTCAAATTAGGATAATCCACTATGCTATTCCTATTTCTACCGCGCAAAGTTCGAATTTTGCAAAAAAAAATGTAAACAAACTTGAAGAGGTTTCGAACATATAAACCTAAGAACATGGCGAAACTGTTTGAGTGTTTTTGTATGAAAGCTGAAATTTTAGGAGACCTAAATGAAATTCATCATTCTCAAAAAAGAAAAGGTATGAAAATTTTGTTACCAGTTTCCTCACATTCATGTGAAAGATACTTTTACAGAAAATCTGGTGAATTGTAAAATCTTTTCCACGCTTAATGACTATAAAGTATGTGAAAGGGACAACAAACTGGCGAATAGTTTACCAATATGGTTAATCATTAACCAAATAAACCACGCATACCACTCAGTGATCTTAACAAAGATTTTGTCCTTGTTACTTTCATCTAATTTTGGTAGAAAAATTATTTGCAGCTAAAAAAAAAAAACTGAAAAAAATCTCTTAGAGAAATGAAAGCAATTGTTGAAACTCAGTGGACAAAAGACAATAAAGACATGAATACACTGCTTGGTGTTCAACAGTCAAAGCCTGCCTAATCAAAGATACGGGCTGGTCTTCACTTTGAATCCAAACAAGGTGCATTGAAAAGAAAGAATCTGAGGAAGGTACTTGTTGGTTATAAGCGTGTACACGAAATGTGAAAGAATAAGCACGTCATTTTTTTCAGTGGTTGTATTAAAATCTTTTTAATTGTTTTGTATTTTGTTTACAACGTGTTGTGGTTACAAAAAAGTATGTTAGTTTTTGGATTTAACTTGAAATTAGCTTTAAAAATGACAAAAGAAGAAGACGTAAGAGAAAAAATTATGCACAAATATTTACAAAATCCTAATAGTAGCTATAATTCAATAGCAAAATCGTTGCAAATACATCCATATACCGTTAGTCGTGTTATTCAACGTTTTTCTCAAACAAAATCGATCAAACGCAAATCTGGTGGTGGAAGAGAGGAAGGTTTTAAAGATATAAAATTAGTTAGAAAACTGTTTAACAGTTTTAAGAATAACCCAAGCCTTTCACTCAGGGAACGCGCAAAAATATATGAAGTTTTTCATAGTTTCGTTGCAAAAGTTAGGAACAAACATGGTTTTCATTCTTTCAAAGCACAAAAAGTGCCCAACGGTTCTGAAACCCAACAAAAAAGTGCAAGAACCCGCGGCAGAAAGTTGTATGACAATTTTATTTCTAAAAATTTCTGTTTTATTGAAGATGATGAAACTTATATCAAGTACGATCATCAACAAATTCCTGGTGCTGTTTATTACATTGCCAAATATAGAGGAAAAGCAGATAAGAAATTTAAATACACAAAACATGACAAGTTCGCTAAAAAAGATTTGATTTGGCAAGTTATTTGCAGTTGTGCAAATAGCTTGCCAAATGCAGTTGTGTTTTAGCGAACTTGCAAAAAATCAACACCTTATATTTCTCAGTCCACACTTTCTGGTCAAATATATGTTAAAGAATGTTTACAAAAACGCCTTTTACCTCTCATTAAATCACGCAATAACAGACCTGTGTTCTGGCCTGATTTAGCATCAATTCATTATTGTAGACTAGCTATGAAATGGTATAAAAAGAATAATGTGAAATTTGTGCCTAAAACAGAAAATCCTCAAAACTGCCCAGAATTGAGAGTTAATGAAAAGTACTGGGCTATTATTAAAGAAAAATGAAAAAAACAAAAAAGCTTTGCAGAAACATTAAAGATATTAAAATATCATTTAAAAAAGCATCAAATAGTTTTGATTCTTATTCTGTGCGCAAGCTTATGGGTACCACTAAAGCAAAAGCTCGAAATTTTATTTGATTCCCACAGGAATAATTAATTTTTTTTTTAATGTTTGATCTTCTAATACTATTGTATTAAAATTATTACTTGGTTTGAAATAAAAATTTAGGAGTACTTTTTTTTAGTTGTTTTTCTACTTTCACACTTATTTTATGTACACGCTTTAAATTAAATTTTATAACAGTAACTGTTTTTAATATGCCAATAGTTTGCTATGTGATAAACTATGAAGATATTTAAGCGAGACTTTAAGCAGATTAACGTTTAGTTTGTGTCGCACTATAGATAGATCACTTTTAACAACGTTGAAGATACATCACTTTTAACAACGTTGTTTGCGTAACTACAAACAACGTTGTTAAAAGTGATGTATCTTCAAACGCACTAATAATTATCTGGATCAGTAACCATTACACATGAAAATCTTGCTCTCTCAGTGTATATACACTGCCCGGCAAAAGTTTCTGGTCACTTAAAGTTTTAATAGTTTTTACTTCCTATAATAATTGATATTAAATTTTAAAATTCTTTATAAGTCATAAAATAATTCGATTAAGATGTGCTAATATGTTAATAACTGATATTAAATTTTGAAATTGTATAAAATTGTATATGTGCTGATGCGTGTTTAATATTGAAATGTAAAATCAATGTTTTCTTTATTTTTGGATTATAAACATGCTCGAACATACTTAGTAAAAAATTTGTAAATAAAATTCAACTGTTATTTTGTCATCAAAACATAATTGCTTTGAAGTTAATGTAGTATAATGGATTAATAAATTAATTTAGTAAATATTTTATAAAGCTGAATAAAATTTGATATTATTTTTTAATTTCCAGTTTATGAAAGTGCATTTTGATTATTTTTAGACTAAAATTTTAAAAAATAATATAATGTCAAAGAAATGTATTTTATTACTAGAAACGCGTTCTTCAACTATTGCTCTGGCAAATGATGGTCGTTTTACTAGATTATATTCAAAAGTTCTCGAAAATACCGTAATCAACAATGAGTGATACTATTCGTCGGTTTAAATGTACAAATAAAGATAGAAAAAGAAATGGACGTCCCTGCAAAACATCAAAGGCTGAAGACAAGTCAATTATACTCTCATGTAAAAGAAATAGAGGATTAACAGCCCAAGAAATAACATCTAACTTCAATGCTGCTCATAATAAAACTATTTTAGAAAAAACTCGTGAAAACAAATGGAATTCTCGATAAGAACGGATATCATAAAATATTATGGAGACATACCGTGCCTTGTGGAAAGCGTCTAACTGGCCACGGGTTCACCATGCAACAGGATAATGACCCAAAACCCACATTTAAAAACTGTACAAACTATTTGGAAAAAAAAAGCTCAAGGAGAACTCAAAATTATGACATGGGCGCATACAATCCACTGATCTCAACCCAATGGATGTACTATGGGAACAAAAAGATCGCGAGGTAAGAAAAGATAGTCCTACATTAACAACCCATTTGTGGTCAATTTTGCAACGAGTGTGGACAAATATTTCTCCAATTTATTTGAATAATTTAATCAAACGTATGCCAAAACTTGTTTGTGCAGTAAGGAAAGCAAAAGGTGAATTTTTCGATGAAAAAAAAACATCTGTTCGTGTTATATTGCATAAACTTGTTTATTTTTATCATTGATTTAAAGGCGTTGATTAGTTTATAATTTTTTGTTATGATATTTAGTTAATTGTAATTAGTTAACTTGTTTTTTTATATTTTTTTTTTACAAAAAGCACAGTGACCGGAAAATTTTCCCGGGCAGTGTATGTTTAGTTCATGTATCAAAGTAATTATTACTATAGACAAAGGTAAATGTATGAAGAAAAAAGACATTCTCCAGATCCAAAAAATATTGAATTCAACAAGTCTGGGTTATTAAAAGATGTGGAAGAGATCGAAAAAGACTCAAAACTGCATTTATAAAAAACAACATAAAATCTTATGCTAGGAAATATAGAATTCCGGGATGTAATAGCAACATGGTTGTGTGAGAGTTCTTGGAAAAAAATAACATGGATTTATCCACTTTTAGAAACAATAAACTTAATTCGTTTGAAGAAAGATTAGACAGACACTTGCTTTTTAAAAAAACAAGAATCATTTTAATAATTCTTAACAAAAGGTTGTTGCTGGCCCTGCAGGAAGAAATTCAAAAGCAGTTAATCTTTTTCAACAGATCAGCCCTGTAAATCTCAGTTTCAGAGAGTTAAACAGAAATATCTAAGACCAGAAGCTCACAAAAAATCAATTAGTAAAACTTTTAAAGGATGACCTTGCTGGTGTTTCACAAACTCCAGCACTATGTTTAGGCAATGATTTAAGTTCACTAGCTCAATTAAATCTGCAAAACTATGAAGTTAGCCCTACAGAGCCACTTCATGATTTTAAAGGCCACATAAAAAGCGTTAGCGATGTCTTCCAGAAGTATTGAGCCTCAGAGAGAAAAAAGTACTCGAACCCACATTAAAATTATGTTTTGAAGAGAGAGAAAAAATACGAGGAGCAGACTATCGATTGTCAAAATTTGTTGTCTATGATGCAATGAAAAAGATCTCTGGAGCACTAGTAAAAATATTTTTGCAGACTATAAATGAATTGCTCAAGTCTACCTATTTAACATCACAATACAGGTCACCAAAGACAACTCTTCGCTTCTACAATCTTGAAATTCAACATGCCTCTTACAATCAGTTTTTGGTATGAATTCACATAAGATTAGCAAGAATAATTTCTATGGCATATACTACAACTCAATTAATATCTTCCTGACGTTGCACGCATCATCTCTCTTCGTGATAGCAGAAACCAAAGTGCAGATGCTGTTTTCCCCCCAGTAATCTTATTTTAATAACACACAAGCTTTCTTTTCATAGAATTTCAACTTATTCATTATAAATTTTTGGTTGCTTATTTTGCTCAATTGCAAAACAAATCTCCACATAGGACAATAAGACTAAGTCTACTTTTGCTTCAAAGAACCCTACATAAATCTCAACATAAAACATGGTACAGGTTCAACAGAAAATTGGGGTACTCTAACGACGAGGTGAGGAAACTTGGATCAACTCTAAATCGAGTCGGCCCAATTCAACATGTAGAACCAAGTCTTCAAAAAATATTAGGCACTTTACGCAATAACGACGGGAGAGCTTTAGAACGAAATTCTCTGTAAATGTTTGTTGTGGAAAACCGTATTTTGCCTTCTGATTTTTTCGGTCGACTTCAAATTTCAATTTTTGAAATTGTCTCTACAGCGTGAGTTTTTTTTTCAAAACATAGTGTCCATTAGTCAAAGTTATGTTGAAAAAAAAAACGAATGTATGTAGTATATGTTTTTTTTTTAGTATAATCTGTATTAAATATTCCTTTAAGCAGCTTTAAATATATAAATTAATGTTTTAGTTATCAGTATTCTATTTTTAATTAAAGTTGTTGTTGAAAGTCAAACTTTCCCTTAAGTAAATAATTTTTTACTTGTGAAACCTTCACATGTTAGGCGCGAGTTTTAACAAAAGTAATTTCAAGTTTATTTAATGTGATTTTTATTTGAGATCTCATAAAAACAGATGTTTTTTTTTTTACCTCTGATGATATTATAATTTATTTCATAAAATAACTTTGTAATAATGATATGTATCATTTTTACAAATTTTATCTTTAATTTGAATAATAATGAAAATATTAATTTTCTACTTTATGTTATCTTTATTTCCACCCTGTGTGTGGACAGATACTCGTGATGAATTATTATTTAGAGGAGTATTAGTTATTGAACCATAAAAGTATAAACGTGGTTCTACAAAGAGAGGTGATGCCTCGACTGAAATTTCAGACATTTTAAATTCAACAGAAAGTCCTAAATTCAGAGTAAATCAACGTGCTGTTAGAAATAGGTTCGATTTGCTGGAAAAATCTTTAAAAAAAAATGTCAGACGAAAAGAAGTTAACTGGCAATAGTAGGGTGGAGCTTATTTTTTAAGTTTCAAACTTTCATTGTCCTACCATCCCATTCTATTCCTTTATATAAAAAAAAGTAATTACTACCAAATATGGGCTCATTTAGACAAAATTTAAATGTAGCTCAATTATGCCTAGCTCCCTTCGAGAGCAAGGCATAATGTAGAAGGCTTTACTTTTACCGGGTATGTCTAACCCTTTTCTCTTTACGACCCTGGGTGGTCCTTTAAGCACTTTGCTGCTTGTTTTCTCTTGTTGGCCCTTCTGACCTGTTTTTTCCTTCCTATTTATTAGTTGGTTAGATCAACTTAAATGGTATTTTATTAACGGTAATGCACAGAGTAATCTGAGTGAAATTCTTTTTTAAAACTAATACATTCTGCAATATCAGCTGACTTTGAATAATGTGAATTTCTTTTAATTTTAGAATATAGAAAAATGTCAGTAGCAACTAGATCTAAAACACAGGTGTATCTACTTGAAGATTCTGTGACTGAGCTCACAGGAAGAAAGCTTCAATCCTTGCGTATGGCTCTTGGTTTGTTTTTGTATTATCAAATAGACTTGAAAGAAAATGTTCGACAATCATCGTCTGTTATGAATACAGAATATACAGTTAATGAGATTGCTAAGTTGTGGCAGAAAGCTCGAATTCCAATCAGAGACATTGAAACTGCCATACAAAACTGGAACGATCGCATTTGCAATTCGAGTCAGCAAGCAAGCAAGCATCAGTTTCTAGTTTTAGGGAAAGTTGAATTATCAGTTTAAGTTCCAACAACTTGTTGCAATATTGACAACTTGCACCACGTAAGTTCCGTTCCTGGACTAAATCTTATTTGCCGATCAGGCATTCGGCTATTTGATCTTTGAGTAGAAGGAAAGATTAAGAAATAATCCAAGAGTACTGTTGCTAAGATCTTTGGTCAACTCAAACCTGACACAGATCTTCAACATAGGTGCAGAGGTCTATATTTTATGTTTCCAGACCTATAGTAGGGGAAAGGTGCATATTATGGCATATTTAACTTTAACGTTGCTCTGAGTCATTACCTAAAAACTTGAAAAATAATTTTTGACATGGGTGTATTCCTTCTAGCATGCAGAATAATAATGAACCTCAGAATTTTTACTATTTGGCTTTTTTATAAGTTTATACCAATAAAAAAAAAAAAATACAAGTATGCCATCATTGGCAACTAACTGCTCCTATGATGGCACACTTTAAATAATTTAGACAAACAAGAATTTTATTTTTTTTTTATAAATGGAAACATAACTTAAAAAAAAACAAAATTAAAAATAAATATTTGGTCTATAAGTATAGTTCACAAATAAATTTTTTTCTACTTCTCTTTATGCCTGCACATAAACCATGACACCAAGATCTGCATTTTTGACAATAAATCCATGGTTCTTTAGAACAAGACAGCGAATAAAGTTCATAACAATATAAAAATGCTGTATCAGATTCGAAATTCATAATTACTTCCTTTAATCTCCTCACTGTAATATTTTTCTTCAACAACCGTCTTTCTTTTGGTTCTTCTAACAAATTTTTCCTTTTCTTTGTTATCTTTTTCTTTTGGCTTATCTTATATTTCTTGAATATCCGGTGTGGAATTCAGAGGTCCAGTTTTCCCACGTTTTCGTTTCCCTTTAAATTCGATTTTAGAGGTTGCTAATAGCACCGGGCACAACTTTTGTATACTAGATCTTATCCTTTCGTTGAAACAGAAGATCTAGTGCTTAAGGAAGCTTCTGATGGGGGAGATCTCATTTCTAAATGTATTGGTATCTCAAACTCTTGTATTTCATCTTTGTTCTCAGTCTGATCACCTTTTTATGCGCATTAAAATTTATTTCAGGCATTTTTTTCAAATCATTTTGCAGACTTTTCTATGATGGCAACTCCTCGGTATGCCATCATAGGAAAGAGTTACCATATTTACTAAAACAAACTGTGTCTACCTTATTCTACACATAGCATTAAAATAAGTATTCTAATAAATGTACAAAGCTTGCAGATGAATTGCATGAAAATTTTACTTCTGTATGATGTATAATAAAATCGTAATCCTCAATATATGAGAGCATTAAAACTACAACACCACATGCGAAAATTTATGTTGTTGATTACAAAAGCATTATTTATGTCTGAGGGACGAATTTTTACCAGAAGTAATGATTTACTTATATACACATGTTGGTCTAATCACTTATGCACCGAAACTAATATTTTAGGAAATATGGCCAGTATGCCATCATAGGCACCTTTCCTTTATATATTTAAAAAAAATTCCATAGTATATATGTAGAAAACCGAGTTGTATTTCAAGAACTGAATTGTCCCTTGAGAAATGATATTGACCTTTCCATAAATAATTACCCAGGTCATCAGTAAAAGAAAAGTATACCTCTTGATTTCGATATTTCTATATTAGACAAGATTAATATAATTTGTTGCTTTTTTTGATGAAATTTTAAAGAATCAAAAGTCAAAGTATACAAGTTTATTTATTTAGTTATCAGGAATGCTAAGGCTCTCTGTTGTAATTTAGAAACCTGGAGTTGTACAAAAAATTTAGAATTATGAATTATTTGGATTATTGCAGAAATTAATTCTATTAATATAATAATAAAAATATATTCTAAAAAACTTTTCAAGAATTTTTGTGCTGCCAATTTTGTTTTTAAAGTAGAAGTTTTTTATTAAATGGCAGTGGTTTTACAAAATTAAAGTTTGAGGTTTATATTAAACTAATTTTTAAAATGAAAACTTAAATATAAAAAATACTTTTTGCTTCATTAATGTATTGAAATCAAAATTAAAAACTGCAAGCACATATACTTAAAAAAACGATTGCCTTCAGAGTCCAAGATTACTAAAATGTTAATAAGTCATAAAAAGAATATACAAGAGCTGCTAGGATAGAAAATAATGCAGAATATGAACGGACTGTGCCATCATGCTGAATCAATGACAGCCGAAAGTTTCTTTATTGACCAGTTGGTTTAAAAGTAAAACGTTCTTTCAAGAATTTATAACCTCTTAAGTCTGGATGGAGCCAAGTCCAACCAGTATAACGGAAACTGGGTGATATGTAAAAGATTCTTTGCGGCAGTGTTTTTCATACAAGAAATATTGAAAACTACGAAGAAGGTGGAGCAAGCTGTGTAAAGTAATCATGGTAGATTAATGTCATTATTTTACCGTGCTAGCTGTGAAATATTTTACAATTCAACTTTAACACAGAAACTTTTTTCAGTTAAATAGAGCATTCAATAAAAAATGTGTTGAATTTTAAAATGTCAAAAAAAATTTAGTTTAAAAACAATTCTTGCAATAACATTATATTTGTAATTCTTTTTTATTGTGTTGCATTTAAACAACGGTATTCTTGACATTTCTTATTCGATTCCTGTGGTTTTTTAGTTTAACAAAATTTATATTAAATTTCTTCAAAACTAATGATAGAGTTAGTAAAAGGTAAATTTATATTGTCATCCAACCAGCATTAATTTTCGGGAATTTTACGAGAAGACTTGGGTAATAAAGTATTTTTGACATGATTTAGAAGAATTAAACCCTAAAATATTATTTAAAAACTCGGATTCATTGCATGATACTTCTTTCACAATTCTTGCTATTTCAGCAGCAATTTTTCTACGTTTTGCTCTGTCTGAACTCATAGTAAGGTTACTTATATCTTCGTAATTTTACAAAATGTTTTTCTGTTATTTAACAAAATTAATAAACAGTAAATAGATAGTAATATAATAACAAATAATATAAAAAAAGTGTATGGTTAATAAAATCCTATTAGGTTATAAATATTCGTTAATTACCAAAATAGTTTTATTATAAATTAAATGAGGATAGATTTTATAAATTATATGCCACAAAAATAATTAACAACGTATATATTGCTTTCTCGTGGCGAACGCAACGTTTCAACTCAACATTCTCTCTTCTAATAAAAAAACTCCCATCCACAAAAAATTCGCCTTTAATTTACATTTTACAAATCAACTCAAATATGTCCATAAAGATAACGCTCAATGTATGTGTATAGGATATTAAGGAAACTGCGCTATGCCCACTCTTTGTAATTGCTTTAGCGCGTAGTGTGATTACAGTATCTCAGACAACTCAAAACCAGTGTTTTCAACTTAATGTATTAATCAATTTGCAAAAATCAAGATAGAATTATCTATAAATAGTTATTGCAAACATAACTAAAACATAATGATACTGCGATACCTAAAATACTGTTAGTAAAAAAATTATCCTCAAAAAGATTTTACTGTAATCAAACAGTGAAAAAATTGTTCTTATTCGACAATCGTAATTTAAAAACGGATAACTAACGAAATATTTGAAAAATATATGCAAAAAATATAGACCACTATTTTAATAAGAAATAAATTTAAAGCGTAAAAGAAATATGATATTAACAAAATATCGCAAAACCTTTCACACAACAAAATGGCAATTTCAAACTTCATGAAGTAAATTCTAATACAGTCGGTATGTGGCGTTAACGCCCAGGAAAACCTTAATTTTCCTGTCTGACTCCCGGTGCCATAACCTGCATAATAACCATAACAGTTTCCCGGTTCAATACCGCATGGGACCCGTCTGTATAGGGTAGCTGGGTTAGGTCATTTTTCATAGTATTATTAAGAAAAAGTTAATTCTCAGAAAATTTTAATTCTCCGGAGAAATTCAACTTCTGTATCATATCCAGAGTTATTTTCTAATTTAACCCTTTCTTATGTATTAATGGAAGTATTTATCATAACATTTGGTAAACGCAAAAAAAAAAAAATAATAACTTTTTTGTTACTGGCAGCTTTTATATAGTCCATTCGTGAAAAGAAACGAACCAGTTAAAAGAAATCAAATGTCTCATTCATTAAAAGCGTGTTCGAACTTGTTGCTCGGCTGTTTGTCGTGCTTAGAAAAAACGCTTGATTTCTTGAATATATTTTTTAAAGCAAATTAAAGGCTTTCTACTAACAAAATTCATAAGTGGAAATGAGACTTTTTAAAATGTTTCTAATAATATCTGTACAATTTTAATCGAACACTGTAAAAATTTTTCTCAAAACCATGTAGCAGAAATTTACATCACTTTGCATTAACTTCACTTCTGATGTGTGACGTAAATATTTATTTTATCTATCTGTAACACTCTCCTTTCCTTTACTGGAACATTGGGAAGAAACAAATCTCAGCCAATAATATCTCACCAACAACCATTCATATTCCAATCCGTTTCAATACTTAAACATGCTGGATAATAGAATACTAAAGTAATTAGAATGAACAATCAGTTTCGCGTTCTTCATCAAGGTGACAACAACTAGAATCCTATCTTAGTTAAAGGCTTTGATTTATTGCTTTTAAAAATCAAGAAATGTACCAGTAATAATGATAAGACTTACATTTATATTAACTTTACATTTACTGCGTATTGCTTTTGTAGAAAAATTTAAAAGAGAACAAACTAGGAGATTACTTGGAGGATTATTACTTGGAGCGTTTAGAAAGTAGCCTTGATGGTGAAGGTTCTAATGACGAGTAACACGATGCAAATGAAATCGTAAAGATCTTGCAAAACGAGGATAGCGATGTTAATGAGAATGAGAATAAGGAAGATGTCATTGATCCCCCTCAAGAAGAAGGTAACCACGGAAGATCCAAAAACTTCTTATTTATGCCTACCACTAACGCAAGTTTTTCATTAAAAAAAAACAATATAGAGAAAAATGAACATGTCTTTTGATAAAAGAAAAGGTTACTTTCTTGGGAAGTTTTACAGCTTTAGATGAAATATCAAAACTTGAAACCGCACATACTTCAGCAAAGGGTGGTTGGGATCGCAAGTATATGATCGAAGCATTTGATAACGTTTTGACAAAACTATATCTAAAAGAAAAGGTGGTGAAAAACTTCAACTCAAACGTTGAACACTTAAAAGGCAAATTAAAGAAGCTCAGCCATCACCAGATTAAATAAATAATGTATCCTATATAGTAAGGGAGGTCGATTTTGAACTTTTTTCAAAATTTTAACTTGCTGTGCCCTCAGATAGCTGGGAAATATTGTCAGGAATTCGGAACAATCTTTCTTTTTTTTTTTCTACTTTTACACAAATTTTTCGCAATTGATTAGAGAAATTCAGTAAAAACGTCAATTTTACTAAAAATGTGTTTAACAATTGAAGGGTATCATAGAACACTAGTAGTTTTAAATTAATAGATTTTTTAGATCTCTTCCCTACATTTACAGTTAGGATATTGTTGTATCGTTACAAAGAAGCAAAATAATTGCTGAAACTTTCCAGTTACCACAAATGACAAATTTGCGCCAAACTATATTTGGAATGTTGATTAGACTCGCATCATTACAGTTCAAGTATCAAAGCATGTCTTAGCTGGAAGAGGAGAGCGTAAAGTTAGTTCTGTTACAAGTTCCAAACAATTAAAAGCAAGTGGGTAATTGTTAACACCAACCAACATATTTCCGAATTTTCGAGATTTCTTAGAAACTCATTTACTGGTTTCTGGGTTATTGTCAATATATCTGGATTGATGGTGAAATTAACCTTAAAGAAGTGGGCTCAATCATTTTATAAAATACATTAGACCATCTAAGGGAAACCCTGCTCTATTAATCCAAGTTAATCATGAAACCTGTCAATTGATTGTATTAAGGTAGTATCAGAGAATAGTGTCATTGGTTTAACAACCCCACAACATACATCACACAAACTACAACCGCTGGGCATAACAGTTTATAGACTTTTTAAACGTCATTACAACAGTAAAATTGATAGCTATTTGGTATTACATCCATTTTGTACAAAAAAAGCATCAACGCTATTAATATTAGTGATTTTTCAGCATCTATCAAAATCCAGTTTAACCAGGTCAATAGAAGGATAGAAATTTTATTCTATCCTAGGTTTTAAACAGACCCAATTCCTAAGGGATTCAGCATCAATCCAGTTTCTGTTTAAATAAAAATAACTTGAAGGTTGTGATGATTGTATTTTGATTTCTTGATCGAGACATTTTTCTAAAATTGTAGTAATAAGGTCAACTTATATTTTTTAGATTGTCAGAAAAATTGAGATTGTCTCAACATACTGCATTTAAGCTCCTGTTTATCACCCTTACGATGAATAGACTTAAATAAAAAAAACACTTACAAGAGTCAAAAAATGCTTTCGTCGTAAGAAACTAAAAGCTTAAGGGAAAGCTTAATATGTGACCTCGATAAGCTTGGCGAAGTTCAAATTACGGTTTTTTTATGATTTATTTTAGCTAATCTTTTAGGATGAATTTCAAAGGAGATGAGGTTTTCCTTCAGACTCTATTAATACAGTATGCAAAAAAAAAAAAAATTGTCCACTAAAAAAAAACAACATAATATTAAAGAATGGATCAAAAAAATGAGTTTTCCGTTAAAATACTTAAGTTTGTTTTTAGATATTTTATCAAGTATTGTTTAAAGAATTTATTTGTGTATTGTGGAATTAATTGCTTTTCATACCTTTTGAATTTTACTAAATTGATCTAATGATGCATAAAATTAACTGCAAAAAAAATAATCGTACGCGAACAAAATTGGTCGTCATTTTAACTTAAATTGAGCAAATTAAACGATCAAACTAGTTTTGATCGTTTAATTTGCTCAATTTAAGTTAAAATGACGACCAATTTGAAAAAATAAAATTGAAAATAGTAATTCTTTAAATACACTTTCGTTCTAGAAATAAAATATACTGTTTCAGCAAAATAGCATCAAGAAAACAACATTTGTCTCTCCATCAACGAAGCCTCATAGTTGATTTGAAAAATCAAGGAAAATCCTACCGTCAGATCCCAAAAGGAACAGGAATTCTTCTTTACGACAGTATCCTCAATTGTTAAGAAGCTTAATCTGATTGGAATCGTTGCTAGTGTGGCTGGCAGAGGACGAAAACGCAAGACCACCAGTGCAATTGATCGCAATATCAGCATTAGCCCTTTATTAGAAAGGACCGCCAAATGGTGGCATTCTTTTTTAAATCCAAATCAGACGATCACTTTGAATTTTGATAGATTAAGAAAATATTTTCATAAAATCCTATTTTGCTACAATCTTTTCGCAATAAACATATGCGAAACAAAACAATGGGATATTATGAACTAGGTCGATAAAGCTATGAGGTTTTTACATTCAAAAGTTACCTGTTTTTGAATGGCCTGTTTACTTGGATTTACCGAATTTGATAATGTTTTTAGTTTATTTATTAGTTGAAGCCTAGAATTTAACTTTTTGTATGCAACCAAATTTGTAATATTTGCTTATATGATTAATATCTCATCAGTTATTTTGATTCCGCCAATTGGCTGTTATGAACTACGGCGATTCGTTTTTGGTTCAAAAAATAAAACTGTTTAAGAGTTAAACTGGTTTAACTCTTACAGTTATTAAATATTAGACACACATTACTATTATTTTAGAAACATCTAATTGATGTTAAAGAAACACAGTTATTATCAAATGCTAGAAACACTTTATTCTTCATAACTTTGTATTTTTTATGGTAAAACCTATCAAAAACACAACAAAACTTAATAATAAAATAATTTTTACAAAATGTATTATTAACAAATAATTTTACATCAGCTGTTTTTTATCAAATTAGAAAAAAAAATTCATTAAGAAAATAATAACTTATATAAAGTAAACAAACTAATTAAAGGGTGATGACAAATAAATGAGATTGCGTTCAATTTGCATGCACTAATACTATTAGCTGTGTATGTATTTTTTATGTATTTTATTGCAAATTTATTCTAGCTTTAAATAAAAAAAATTAATTAAAGTTCAACGATACAAAATGAAAACAAATAAATCTAAGCAAGAGTTCCGTGAACGTGTGTATGGATTTTACATGGACAAAAAGCAAAATGGTAAATATTACACTTTTATTTAAAATTACATTGTAATTTTAAAGCAGAAAAAATACCAAAAGCAACCATATACCGTATAATTGAACGCGCAGAAAATGGAATCGGAAGAGTTAAAGGAAGTGGTCGAGTCGTAAAATATGACGAAAAAGAACATTACCAAGCTGAAGATCATGTTTGACCACAAGGATGGCGTCTCACAAAAACAAGAAGGTAGAAAATTTGTGTACGATTTGTCCTCAAGTATACAAGAACAACTGGCAAGCAGAAACTATTGATCAACTTTGCAATAGAATAAAGTATTGTTTGAATAAAATCGACTCGATAATATTCGTGGAAATGGGGTAATAGAAGATAACTAAATATGTGTTTTGAAAGCTCGAAAAATTCTCTACTTAACACATTTTTAACTTTAAAAAAATCATTTAAAGTAAAGGAGTTATGCCCTTTTAAACGCAGTCTCACCCGTTAAATAATTGTATATATTTTCTCATCTATAAATCACAGTTTTATTTAGATAATAAAATGAATAAACAAAGCAAAACACGCTTTGACTTAAATGAAGCTATTCAATATATTTTAGAGCCAGGTTCAGAGTCTGAGCTTTCCGATTTGGAACTTAGTACTGATGAAGAGGACGAAAATAATCTATTTGTGATTACCCGTATAAGTGATGAGATCAGTATTTGTGAAGAAGAGCAATATATAACTGATGACATTCTTTTGGAAGATGAAATTAATATTAAATTTACAATTCCAGATAAGTCAAATACAATTGAGCAAACTTCTTCATCCACATCACTTAAGCCAATAACTCATAAATATAAATGGTATAATAAAAGACCAGCTATAAGAGACACTACTTTTTCTGGTTGTGAATTTAGTCTTCCACTTAACAATATTGATACTTTTACCTCATTAATATATTTCCAAATGTTTTGGAAAGATACTTTGTTTACCTTACTTGCCGAACAAACAAATCTTTATAGTGTTCAAATATCTTCTGAATCTGTTAATGCAACAGAAACTAAATTAAAGCAGCTTATTGCAATACAAATGTACATCTCTTTTTTCAAATTGCCAGCCTGTTATATGTAATGGTCAACGGAGAGACGTTATCCTAAAATAGCTGATCTCATGTCTTTGTCTCGATATATAAAGTAAAGAGATCTTTTACATGCAGCTGATAACTCAACACTTAATGATCCAGTTAATAAACAACAAAATTTATAAAATTCGTCAAAATTGTCTTGCTATTGAACCAGAATCTGGGCAGTCTACTGACGAGCAATTAATTCCAGCCAAAACTCGTTATAGTGGAATAAGGCAATACAATCCTAAAAAGCCAGTGAATTGGGGGTTTCAAAAAATTTGTTCGTTGTGGAATTTTAGGAATTACATATGACTTTTTCTTACAGGGTGCGTAAAAAGTTCCCGCACTCCTCTGGCAACGAGGTTATTTCCTTTATTTTAAAGCATACCGTTTATTTTTCTGCATTATTTATGCTCTTCTCTAATCTTTGAATATGTTTTAGTATTGAAGTTTTTAGGTTCCATGACGAAATCAAAGGATTTGTGGTCGGCAATCGAGAGGCTAGCTAAAGAGAAAAAGAAAGCACCGGAGATCGCTCGTCTTCTGAATGTTCCGCGGCGTATGGTTTACGATTGTTTAAAGCGACTTGAAGAAACTGGTTCCATTGATGTTTGTCGACGTTCTGGAAGACCAAAAACTGCAACTTCGGGTAAAATCGTCAAAAAAATCCTCGACAAAATTCGGTACAACCCAAAACGATCGATGAGACAAATGGCCAAGGATGAAGGGATTTCGGAAGATTCAGTTCGGCAAATTATCTACATAAAGCTCGGAAAATACTCGTACAAAGTTCAAAAACTCACAGACTTACTGATCGAATGAAAACCACTCGTTTAACCCGTTGCAAGGAGCTTCTCAAGCGACGATTCTCTTTACGGACAAGTGTCTCTTGACTGTTGAGCAGTTCGTGAACAATCAGAATAACCGGATAATCACTGGAAAAGTTCAAGAAGCAAAACAGAAAGGTCGAATTGCTTCAAAGACAGCTCACCCCCAAGCAGTGATGGTTTTCGGAGCGATTACAGGAGACGGCAAGATGCCATTGGTTTTTGTAGATCAAGGAGTGAAAATCAGAGCTCAAAACTACCTGGATGATATTTTGACGACAGAGGTATTAACTTGGACCAATTCACACTTCGGACAGCGGTTTTGGATGTTTCAACAGGATTCCGCCCCAGCCCACAAAGCAACGGTCGTTCAGGATTGGTGCAAAGCCAATTTTCCGGGTTTCATCACACGAGAAGAGTGGCCTCCAAACAGCTCGGATCTTAATCCCCTCGACTATTCCATTTGGGAAATTATGAAGGCCAAGGTTGGAGCTGTTCGTCATCCAAATTTGAACTCTCTACGGCAAGCACTCGAAAAAGAATGGGCCATTCTTGACGATGATATGGTGTCCGCCGCGGTTGAAGCATTCCCCATGCGCCTCAGTGCGTGTATCAACGCGAAATGAAGACTTTTTGAAATCTGACTTGTTTTTGTTGTTTAGTATGTTGTTTTTAGTATGTTTTGTTGTTTAGTTATGTTTAAACTTTTGGCATATGATAGTTCTACGTGTTTTTACGTCGTAAATACTGAGTGCGGAAACTTTTTACGCACCCTGTATATACTGGTGCGGCAGAAATTGGCTTTGAAAAATGTAACGGCTCATATGTTTGAAACGATTAACAGAATCCTAACCAAAAAAACAGAACTTTAAGCTCTGCTTTGATAATTGGTTTTGCAGTATTGATTTATGTTTACATTTGAACAAATTAGGCATTCATACAACTGCAATAATTAGAAATGATAGAACGCAAAGGTGTTGTTTACCAACTGAAGGTGAAATGAGAAAAAAGGAAGAGGAAGCAATGGATATAAATGTGATATTAATTCAGGAATAATTATCACCAGATGGTTCGGCTAAAAATGCGTCAATTTATGCTTAACAGATTGCGATCCAGATTCAATATCAGATGTTAAAAGATGGAATCGCACTGAAAAAAACTTTGTCAACATAAATTGTCCATCAGTAGTAAAAGAATATAACCAATGCATGGAAGGTGTAGATTTATGTGACACGTTAATTTTACTTTATTGT